>NW_028125087.1:0-135683 GCF_965194825.1 Balaenoptera physalus
CAGCAGGAACGCAAGCTGACTTTCTCCTGTAAGGATGGGGTCTTAAGGTATGACTTTGTAGAAGGAATGCGAAGCAGTTTTGGTTTCTCAGTGCCGCTCAGCCTAGGGCAATGAGGCAGATTTGCATGACTTGTAGGACGTGAGAGAGCACATTTCCTGGAGCTGTTGGAGAGCTGAGGAAATCTAGCTCTTCCAAGGAAGAGTGCAGTGTGTTGGCCTACACACAAATTACACAGAGTGACTGGGAAAGGTTTCCGGGCCTGGATGTTTCTTAGTAGCCCAGTGGAGACTGCCGGTACTCGGTGGTCTTCCAGGGAATAAGGTGCCCACGCGAGGTCCTCGGTGTCTTGAAAAGCTTACTAACCTTAAAAGGAAACAGACCTGAAACTAATGCCTCAAGGACTCCGCTCCAAGCTTCCACTTCGGCAGGGCTATTCTAGGCTTTACCTTGAGGAAATGACTCACGTCAAGTTTCCTTTTAGCTCTAGAGCGTCTCAGGCGAACCTCCCACCCAGGCTATGAAAGCACCCTGTTGATGTAGAGAACACTCGTTCCCTTCCCAGAGCCCTACCTACAGAGACTAGAGACCCGTCCTAAAATTGTTATTTAGGTAGCTTCAAGGCAGCTTGAATGGAGCATTCAAAATGGGTAAGCAAGGCTTGTGCCATAAGTTCCCCGTTTCCAGCGAACATGCAGCCTACCTCCTTGTGATTTCAACCAAGTAAATATACACTCTAGCTACACACTGGTCCCTTCCTTGAATAAAGTTTATTTGGCACGGAATTCTGCGAGTAGCCAACCGCCTCCCCCAGGGAGCGCTCTGGGTAGGCTATCGGGCTTAGCTTCTTCTAAAACCCTGGAGTGTAAGAGGAAGAACTGTGCTTTGGTTACAGCAGGAAAGCAAGCCGACTTTCTCCTGTAAGGATGGGGTCTTAAGGTTTGACTTTAAAGAAGGAATGCGTTGCAGTTTTGGTTTCTCAGTGCCGCTCAGCCTAGGGCAATGAGGGAGATTTGCATGACATATAGGACTTGAGAGAACACATTTCCTGGAGTTGTTGGAGAGCTGAGGAAATCTAGCTCTTCCAAGGAAGAGTGCAGTGTGTTGCCCTACACACAAAATACACAGTGACTGGGAAACGTTTCCGGGCCTGGATGTTTCTTAGTAGCCCTGTGGAGCCTGCTGGTACTCGGTGCTCTTGCAGGGAATAGGGTGCCCACGAGAGGTCCTCGGTGTCTTGAAAAGCTTACTAACCTTAAAAGAAAACAGACCTAAAACAAATGCCACAAGGAAACTGCTGCAAGCTTAGCTTCGGCAGGGCTATTCAAGGCTTTACCTGGAGGAAAGAACTCACGTCAAGTGTCCTTTATCTCTAGGGCGTCTGAGGAGAGGCTCCCACCCAGGCTATGAAAGCACCCTGTTGATGGAGAGAACACTCGTTCCCTTCCCAGAGCCCTGCCTACAATGACTAAAGACTCGTCCTAAAACTGTTATTTAGGTAACTTCAAGGCAGCATGAATGGAGCATTCAAAATGGGAAAGCAAGGCTTGTGCCATAAGGTCCCCTTTTCCAGCGAACACGCGGCCTACCTACTTGTGATTTCTACCAAGTAAATATACACTCTAGCTAAACACTGGTCCCTTCCTTGAACAAAGTTTATTTGGCACGGAGTTCTGCGTGTAGCCAACAGCCTCCCCCAAGGAGCGCTCTAGGTAGGCTATCGGGCTTAGCTTCTTCTAAAACCCTGCAGTGTAAGAGGAAGAACTGTGCTTTGGTTACAGCAGGAACGCAAGCTGACTTTCTCCTGTAAGGATGGGGTCTTAAGGTATGACTTTGTAGAAGGAATGCGAAGCAGTTTTGGTTTCTCAGTGCCGCTCAGCCTAGGGCAATGAGGCAGATTTGCATGACTTGTAGGACGTGAGAGAGCACATTTCCTGGAGCTGTTGGAGAGCTGAGGAAATCTAGCTCTTCCAAGGAAGAGTGCAGTGTGTTGGCCTACACACAAATTACACAGAGTGACTGGGAAAGGTTTCCGGGCCTGGATGTTTCTTAGTAGCCCAGTGGAGACTGCCGGTACTCGGTGGTCTTCCAGGGAATAAGGTGCCCACGCGAGGTCCTCGGTGTCTTGAAAAGCTTACTAACCTTAAAAGGAAACAGACCTGAAACTAATGCCTCAAGGACTCCGCTCCAAGCTTCCACTTCGGCAGGGCTATTCTAGGCTTTACCTTGAGGAAATGACTCACGTCAAGTTTCCTTTTAGCTCTAGAGCGTCTCAGGCGAACCTCCCACCCAGGCTATGAAAGCACCCTGTTGATGTAGAGAACACTCGTTCCCTTCCCAGAGCCCTACCTACAGAGACTAGAGACCCGTCCTAAAATTGTTATTTAGGTAGCTTCAAGGCAGCTTGAATGGAGCATTCAAAATGGGTAAGCAAGGCTTGTGCCATAAGTTCCCCGTTTCCAGCGAACATGCAGCCTACCTCCTTGTGATTTCAACCAAGTAAATATACACTCTAGCTACACACTGGTCCCTTCCTTGAATAAAGTTTATTTGGCACGGAATTCTGCGAGTAGCCAACCGCCTCCCCCAGGGAGCGCTCTGGGTAGGCTATCGGGCTTAGCTTCTTCTAAAACCCTGGAGTGTAAGAGGAAGAACTGTGCTTTGGTTACAGCAGGAAAGCAAGCCGACTTTCTCCTGTAAGGATGGGGTCTTAAGGTTTGACTTTAAAGAAGGAATGCGTTGCAGTTTTGGTTTCTCAGTGCCGCTCAGCCTAGGGCAATGAGGGAGATTTGCATGACATATAGGACTTGAGAGAACACATTTCCTGGAGTTGTTGGAGAGCTGAGGAAATCTAGCTCTTCCAAGGAAGAGTGCAGTGTGTTGCCCTACACACAAAATACACAGTGACTGGGAAACGTTTCCGGGCCTGGATGTTTCTTAGTAGCCCTGTGGAGCCTGCTGGTACTCGGTGCTCTTGCAGGGAATAGGGTGCCCACGAGAGGTCCTCGGTGTCTTGAAAAGCTTACTAACCTTAAAAGAAAACAGACCTAAAACAAATGCCACAAGGAAACTGCTGCAAGCTTAGCTTCGGCAGGGCTATTCAAGGCTTTACCTGGAGGAAAGAACTCACGTCAAGTGTCCTTTATCTCTAGGGCGTCTGAGGAGAGGCTCCCACCCAGGCTATGAAAGCACCCTGTTGATGGAGAGAACACTCGTTCCCTTCCCAGAGCCCTGCCTACAATGACTAAAGACTCGTCCTAAAACTGTTATTTAGGTAACTTCAAGGCAGCATGAATGGAGCATTCAAAATGGGAAAGCAAGGCTTGTGCCATAAGGTCCCCTTTTCCAGCGAACACGCGGCCTACCTACTTGTGATTTCTACCAAGTAAATATACACTCTAGCTAAACACTGGTCCCTTCCTTGAACAAAGTTTATTTGGCACGGAGTTCTGCGTGTAGCCAACAGCCTCCCCCAAGGAGCGCTCTAGGTAGGCTATCGGGCTTAGCTTCTTCTAAAACCCTGCAGTGTAAGAGGAAGAACTGTGCTTTGGTTACAGCAGGAACGCAAGCTGACTTTCTCCTGTAAGGATGGGGTCTTAAGGTATGACTTTGTAGAAGGAATGCGAAGCAGTTTTGGTTTCTCAGTGCCGCTCAGCCTAGGGCAATGAGGCAGATTTGCATGACTTGTAGGACGTGAGAGAGCACATTTCCTGGAGCTGTTGGAGAGCTGAGGAAATCTAGCTCTTCCAAGGAAGAGTGCAGTGTGTTGGCCTACACACAAATTACACAGAGTGACTGGGAAAGGTTTCCGGGCCTGGATGTTTCTTAGTAGCCCAGTGGAGACTGCCGGTACTCGGTGGTCTTCCAGGGAATAAGGTGCCCACGCGAGGTCCTCGGTGTCTTGAAAAGCTTACTAACCTTAAAAGGAAACAGACCTGAAACTAATGCCTCAAGGACTCCGCTCCAAGCTTCCACTTCGGCAGGGCTATTCTAGGCTTTACCTTGAGGAAATGACTCACGTCAAGTTTCCTTTTAGCTCTAGAGCGTCTCAGGCGAACCTCCCACCCAGGCTATGAAAGCACCCTGTTGATGTAGAGAACACTCGTTCCCTTCCCAGAGCCCTACCTACAGAGACTAGAGACCCGTCCTAAAATTGTTATTTAGGTAGCTTCAAGGCAGCTTGAATGGAGCATTCAAAATGGGTAAGCAAGGCTTGTGCCATAAGTTCCCCGTTTCCAGCGAACATGCAGCCTACCTCCTTGTGATTTCAACCAAGTAAATATACACTCTAGCTACACACTGGTCCCTTCCTTGAATAAAGTTTATTTGGCACGGAATTCTGCGAGTAGCCAACCGCCTCCCCCAGGGAGCGCTCTGGGTAGGCTATCGGGCTTAGCTTCTTCTAAAACCCTGGAGTGTAAGAGGAAGAACTGTGCTTTGGTTACAGCAGGAAAGCAAGCCGACTTTCTCCTGTAAGGATGGGGTCTTAAGGTTTGACTTTAAAGAAGGAATGCGTTGCAGTTTTGGTTTCTCAGTGCCGCTCAGCCTAGGGCAATGAGGGAGATTTGCATGACATATAGGACTTGAGAGAACACATTTCCTGGAGTTGTTGGAGAGCTGAGGAAATCTAGCTCTTCCAAGGAAGAGTGCAGTGTGTTGCCCTACACACAAAATACACAGTGACTGGGAAACGTTTCCGGGCCTGGATGTTTCTTAGTAGCCCTGTGGAGCCTGCTGGTACTCGGTGCTCTTGCAGGGAATAGGGTGCCCACGAGAGGTCCTCGGTGTCTTGAAAAGCTTACTAACCTTAAAAGAAAACAGACCTAAAACAAATGCCACAAGGAAACTGCTGCAAGCTTAGCTTCGGCAGGGCTATTCAAGGCTTTACCTGGAGGAAAGAACTCACGTCAAGTGTCCTTTATCTCTAGGGCGTCTGAGGAGAGGCTCCCACCCAGGCTATGAAAGCACCCTGTTGATGGAGAGAACACTCGTTCCCTTCCCAGAGCCCTGCCTACAATGACTAAAGACTCGTCCTAAAACTGTTATTTAGGTAACTTCAAGGCAGCATGAATGGAGCATTCAAAATGGGAAAGCAAGGCTTGTGCCATAAGGTCCCCTTTTCCAGCGAACACGCGGCCTACCTACTTGTGATTTCTACCAAGTAAATATACACTCTAGCTAAACACTGGTCCCTTCCTTGAACAAAGTTTATTTGGCACGGAGTTCTGCGTGTAGCCAACAGCCTCCCCCAAGGAGCGCTCTAGGTAGGCTATCGGGCTTAGCTTCTTCTAAAACCCTGCAGTGTAAGAGGAAGAACTGTGCTTTGGTTACAGCAGGAACGCAAGCTGACTTTCTCCTGTAAGGATGGGGTCTTAAGGTATGACTTTGTAGAAGGAATGCGAAGCAGTTTTGGTTTCTCAGTGCCGCTCAGCCTAGGGCAATGAGGCAGATTTGCATGACTTGTAGGACGTGAGAGAGCACATTTCCTGGAGCTGTTGGAGAGCTGAGGAAATCTAGCTCTTCCAAGGAAGAGTGCAGTGTGTTGGCCTACACACAAATTACACAGAGTGACTGGGAAAGGTTTCCGGGCCTGGATGTTTCTTAGTAGCCCAGTGGAGACTGCCGGTACTCGGTGGTCTTCCAGGGAATAAGGTGCCCACGCGAGGTCCTCGGTGTCTTGAAAAGCTTACTAACCTTAAAAGGAAACAGACCTGAAACTAATGCCTCAAGGACTCCGCTCCAAGCTTCCACTTCGGCAGGGCTATTCTAGGCTTTACCTTGAGGAAATGACTCACGTCAAGTTTCCTTTTAGCTCTAGAGCGTCTCAGGCGAACCTCCCACCCAGGCTATGAAAGCACCCTGTTGATGTAGAGAACACTCGTTCCCTTCCCAGAGCCCTACCTACAGAGACTAGAGACCCGTCCTAAAATTGTTATTTAGGTAGCTTCAAGGCAGCTTGAATGGAGCATTCAAAATGGGTAAGCAAGGCTTGTGCCATAAGTTCCCCGTTTCCAGCGAACATGCAGCCTACCTCCTTGTGATTTCAACCAAGTAAATATACACTCTAGCTACACACTGGTCCCTTCCTTGAATAAAGTTTATTTGGCACGGAATTCTGCGAGTAGCCAACCGCCTCCCCCAGGGAGCGCTCTGGGTAGGCTATCGGGCTTAGCTTCTTCTAAAACCCTGGAGTGTAAGAGGAAGAACTGTGCTTTGGTTACAGCAGGAAAGCAAGCCGACTTTCTCCTGTAAGGATGGGGTCTTAAGGTTTGACTTTAAAGAAGGAATGCGTTGCAGTTTTGGTTTCTCAGTGCCGCTCAGCCTAGGGCAATGAGGGAGATTTGCATGACATATAGGACTTGAGAGAACACATTTCCTGGAGTTGTTGGAGAGCTGAGGAAATCTAGCTCTTCCAAGGAAGAGTGCAGTGTGTTGCCCTACACACAAAATACACAGTGACTGGGAAACGTTTCCGGGCCTGGATGTTTCTTAGTAGCCCTGTGGAGCCTGCTGGTACTCGCTGCTCTTGCAGGGAATAGGGTGCCCACGAGAGGTCCTCGGTGTCTTGAAAAGCTTACTAACCTTAAAAGAAAACAGACCTAAAACAAATGCCACAAGGAAACTGCTGCAAGCTTAGCTTCGGCAGGGCTATTCAAGGCTTTACCTGGAGGAAAGAACTCACGTCAAGTGTCCTTTATCTCTAGGGCGTCTGAGGAGAGGCTCCCACCCAGGCTATGAAAGCACCCTGTTGATGGAGAGAACACTCGTTCCCTTCCCAGAGCCCTGCCTACAATGACTAAAGACTCGTCCTAAAACTGTTATTTAGGTAACTTCAAGGCAGCATGAATGGAGCATTCAAAATGGGAAAGCAAGGCTTGTGCCATAAGGTCCCCTTTTCCAGCGAACACGCGGCCTACCTACTTGTGATTTCTACCAAGTAAATATACACTCTAGCTAAACACTGGTCCCTTCCTTGAACAAAGTTTATTTGGCACGGAGTTCTGCGTGTAGCCAACAGCCTCCCCCAAGGAGCGCTCTAGGTAGGCTATCGGGCTTAGCTTCTTCTAAAACCCTGCAGTGTAAGAGGAAGAACTGTGCTTTGGTTACAGCAGGAACGCAAGCTGACTTTCTCCTGTAAGGATGGGGTCTTAAGGTATGACTTTGTAGAAGGAATGCGAAGCAGTTTTGGTTTCTCAGTGCCGCTCAGCCTAGGGCAATGAGGCAGATTTGCATGACTTGTAGGACGTGAGAGAGCACATTTCCTGGAGCTGTTGGAGAGCTGAGGAAATCTAGCTCTTCCAAGGAAGAGTGCAGTGTGTTGGCCTACACACAAATTACACAGAGTGACTGGGAAAGGTTTCCGGGCCTGGATGTTTCTTAGTAGCCCAGTGGAGACTGCCGGTACTCGGTGGTCTTCCAGGGAATAAGGTGCCCACGCGAGGTCCTCGGTGTCTTGAAAAGCTTACTAACCTTAAAAGGAAACAGACCTGAAACTAATGCCTCAAGGACTCCGCTCCAAGCTTCCACTTCGGCAGGGCTATTCTAGGCTTTACCTTGAGGAAATGACTCACGTCAAGTTTCCTTTTAGCTCTAGAGCGTCTCAGGCGAACCTCCCACCCAGGCTATGAAAGCACCCTGTTGATGTAGAGAACACTCGTTCCCTTCCCAGAGCCCTACCTACAGAGACTAGAGACCCGTCCTAAAATTGTTATTTAGGTAGCTTCAAGGCAGCTTGAATGGAGCATTCAAAATGGGTAAGCAAGGCTTGTGCCATAAGTTCCCCGTTTCCAGCGAACATGCAGCCTACCTCCTTGTGATTTCAACCAAGTAAATATACACTCTAGCTACACACTGGTCCCTTCCTTGAATAAAGTTTATTTGGCACGGAATTCTGCGAGTAGCCAACAGCCTCCCCCAGGGAGCGCTCTGGGTAGGCTATCGGGCTTAGCTTCTTCTAAAACCCTGGAGTGTAAGAGGAAGAACTGTGCTTTGGTTACAGCAGGAAAGCAAGCCGACTTTCTCCTGTAAGGATGGGGTCTTAAGGTTTGACTTTAAAGAAGGAATGCGTTGCAGTTTTGGTTTCTCAGTGCCGCTCAGCCTAGGGCAATGAGGGAGATTTGCATGACATATAGGACTTGAGAGAACACATTTCCTGGAGTTGTTGGAGAGCTGAGGAAATCTAGCTCTTCCAAGGAAGAGTGCAGTGTGTTGCCCTACACACAAAATACACAGTGACTGGGAAACGTTTCCGGGCCTGGATGTTTCTTAGTAGCCCTGTGGAGCCTGCTGGTACTCGGTGCTCTTGCAGGGAATAGGGTGCCCACGAGAGGTCCTCGGTGTCTTGAAAAGCTTACTAACCTTAAAAGAAAACAGACCTAAAACAAATGCCACAAGGAAACTGCTGCAAGCTTAGCTTCGGCAGGGCTATTCAAGGCTTTACCTGGAGGAAAGAACTCACGTCAAGTGTCCTTTATCTCTAGGGCGTCTGAGGAGAGGCTCCCACCCAGGCTATGAAAGCACCCTGTTGATGGAGAGAACACTCGTTCCCTTCCCAGAGCCCTGCCTACAATGACTAAAGACTCGTCCTAAAACTGTTATTTAGGTAACTTCAAGGCAGCATGAATGGAGCATTCAAAATGGGAAAGCAAGGCTTGTGCCATAAGGTCCCCTTTTCCAGCGAACACGCGGCCTACCTACTTGTGATTTCTACCAAGTAAATATACACTCTAGCTAAACACTGGTCCCTTCCTTGAACAAAGTTTATTTGGCACGGAGTTCTGCGTGTAGCCAACAGCCTCCCCCAAAGAGCGCTCTAGGTAGGCTATCGGGCTTAGCTTCTTCTAAAACCCTGCAGTGTAAGAGGAAGAACTGTGCTTTGGTTACAGCAGGAACGCAAGCCGACTTTCTCCTGTAAGGATGGGGTCTTAAGGCATGACTTTGTAGCAGGAATGCGAAGCAGTTTTGGTTTCTCAGTGCCGCTCAGCCTAGGGCAATGAGGGAGATTTGCATGACATATAAGACTTGAGACAACACATTTCCTGGAGTTGTTGGAGAGCTGAGGAAATCTAGCTCTTCCAAGGAAGAGTGTAGTGTGTTGGCCTACACACAAAATACAAAGAGTGACTGGGAAAAGTTTCCGGGACAGGATGTTTCTTAGTAGCCCAGTGGAGCCTGCCGGTACTCGGTGTTCTTGCAGGGAAGAGGGTGCCCACGCGAGGTCCTCGGGGTCTTGAAAAGCTTACTAACCTTAAAAGGAAACAGACCTGAAACTAATGCCTCAAGGACTCCGCTCCAAGCTTCCACTTCGGCAGGGCTATTCTAGGCTTTACCTTGAGGAAATGACTCACGTCAAGTTTCCTTTTAGCTCTAGAGCGTCTCAGGCGAACCTCCCACCCAGGCTATGAAAGCACCCTGTTGATGTAGAGAACACTCGTTCCCTTCCCAGAGCCCTACCTACAGAGACTAGAGACCCGTCCTAAAATTGTTATTTAGGTAGCTTCAAGGCAGCTTGAATGGAGCATTCAAAATGGGTAAGCAAGGCTTGTGCCATAAGTTCCCCGTTTCCAGCGAACATGCAGCCTACCTCCTTGTGATTTCAACCAAGTAAATATACACTCTAGCTACACACTGGTCCCTTCCTTGAATAAAGTTTATTTGGCACGGAATTCTGCGAGTAGCCAACCGCCTCCCCCAGGGAGCGCTCTGGGTAGGCTATCGGGCTTAGCTTCTTCTAAAACCCTGGAGTGTAAGAGGAAGAACTGTGCTTTGGTTACAGCAGGAAAGCAAGCCGACTTTCTCCTGTAAGGATGGGGTCTTAAGGTTTGACTTTAAAGAAGGAATGCGTTGCAGTTTTGGTTTCTCAGTGCCGCTCAGCCTAGGGCAATGAGGGAGATTTGCATGACATATAGGACTTGAGAGAACACATTTCCTGGAGTTGTTGGAGAGCTGAGGAAATCTAGCTCTTCCAAGGAAGAGTGCAGTGTGTTGCCCTACACACAAAATACACAGTGACTGGGAAACGTTTAAGGGCCTGGATGTTTCTTAGTAGCCCTGTGGAGCCTGCTGGTACTCGCTGCTCTTGCAGGGAATAGGGTGCCCACGAGAGGTCCTCGGTGTCTTGAAAAGCTTACTAACCTTAAAAGAAAACAGACCTAAAACAAATGCCACAAGGAAACTGCTGCAAGCTTAGCTTCGGCAGGGCTATTCAAGGCTTTACCTGGAGGAAAGAACTCACGTCAAGTGTCCTTTATCTCTAGGGCGTCTGAGGAGAGGCTCCCACCCAGGCTATGAAAGCACCCTGTTGATGGAGAGAACACTCGTTCCCTTCCCAGAGCCCTGCCTACAATGACTAAAGACTCGTCCTAAAACTGTTACTTAGGTAACTTCAAGGCAGCATGAATGGAGCATTCAAAATGGGAAAGCAAGGCTTGTGCCATAAGGTCCCCTTTTCCAGCGAACACGCGGCCTACCTACTTGTGATTTCTACCAAGTAAATATACACTCTAGCTAAACACTGGTCCCTTCCTTGAACAAAGTTTATTTGGCACGGAGTTCTGCGTGTAGCCAACAGCCTCCCCCAAGGAGCGCTCTAGGTAGGCTATCGGGCTTAGCTTCTTCTAAAACCCTGCAGTGTAAGAGGAAGAACTGTGCTTTGGTTACAGCAGGAACGCAAGCCGACTTTCTCCTGTAAGGATGGGGTCTTAAGGCATGACTTTGTAGCAGGAATGCGAAGCAGTTTTGGTTTCTCAGTGCCGCTCAGCCTAGGGCAATGAGGCAGATTTGCATGACTTGTAGGACGTGAGAGAGCACATTTCCTGGAGCTGTTGGAGAGCTGAGGAAATCTAGCTCTTCCAAGGAAGAGTGCAGTGTGTTGGCCTACACACAAATTACACAGAGTGACTGGGAAAGGTTTCCGGGCCTGGATGTTTCTTAGTAGCCCAGTGGAGACTGCCGGTACTCGGTGGTCTTCCAGGGAATAAGGTGCCCACGCGAGGTCCTCGGTGTCTTGAAAAGCTTACTAACCTTAAAAGGAAACAGACCTGAAACTAATGCCTCAAGGACTCCGCTCCAAGCTTCCACTTCGGCAGGGCTATTCTAGGCTTTACCTTGAGGAAATGACTCACGTCAAGTTTCCTTTTAGCTCTAGAGCGTCTCAGGCGAACCTCCCACCCAGGCTATGAAAGCACCCTGTTGATGTAGAGAACACTCGTTCCCTTCCCAGAGCCCTACCTACAGAGACTAGAGACCCGTCCTAAAATTGTTATTTAGGTAGCTTCAAGGCAGCTTGAATGGAGCATTCAAAATGGGTAAGCAAGGCTTGTGCCATAAGTTCCCCGTTTCCAGCGAACATGCAGCCTACCTCCTTGTGATTTCAACCAAGTAAATATACACTCTAGCTACACACTGGTCCCTTCCTTGAATAAAGTTTATTTGGCACGGAATTCTGCGAGTAGCCAACCGCCTCCCCCAGGGAGCGCTCTGGGTAGGCTATCGGGCTTAGCTTCTTCTAAAACCCTGGAGTGTAAGAGGAAGAACTGTGCTTTGGTTACAGCAGGAAAGCAAGCCGACTTTCTCCTGTAAGGATGGGGTCTTAAGGTTTGACTTTAAAGAAGGAATGCGTTGCAGTTTTGGTTTCTCAGTGCCGCTCAGCCTAGGGCAATGAGGGAGATTTGCATGACATATAGGACTTGAGAGAACACATTTCCTGGAGTTGTTGGAGAGCTGAGGAAATCTAGCTCTTCCAAGGAAGAGTGCAGTGTGTTGCCCTACACACAAAATACACAGTGACTGGGAAACGTTTCCGGGCCTGGATGTTTCTTAGTAGCCCTGTGGAGCCTGCTGGTACTCGGTGCTCTTGCAGGGAATAGGGTGCCCACGAGAGGTCCTCGGTGTCTTGAAAAGCTTACTAACCTTAAAAGAAAACAGACCTAAAACAAATGCCACAAGGAAACTGCTGCAAGCTTAGCTTCGGCAGGGCTATTCAAGGCTTTACCTGGAGGAAAGAACTCACGTCAAGTGTCCTTTATCTCTAGGGCGTCTGAGGAGAGGCTCCCACCCAGGCTATGAAAGCACCCTGTTGATGGAGAGAACACTCGTTCCCTTCCCAGAGCCCTGCCTACAATGACTAAAGACTCGTCCTAAAACTGTTATTTAGGTAACTTCAAGGCAGCATGAATGGAGCATTCAAAATGGGAAAGCAAGGCTTGTGCCATAAGGTCCCCTTTTCCAGCGAACACGCGGCCTACCTACTTGTGATTTCTACCAAGTAAATATACACTCTAGCTAAACACTGGTCCCTTCCTTGAACAAAGTTTATTTGGCACGGAGTTCTGCGTGTAGCCAACAGCCTCCCCCAAGGAGCGCTCTAGGTAGGCTATCGGGCTTAGCTTCTTCTAAAACCCTGCAGTGTAAGAGGAAGAACTGTGCTTTGGTTACAGCAGGAACGCAAGCTGACTTTCTCCTGTAAGGATGGGGTCTTAAGGTATGACTTTGTAGAAGGAATGCGAAGCAGTTTTGGTTTCTCAGTGCCGCTCAGCCTAGGGCAATGAGGCAGATTTGCATGACTTGTAGGACGTGAGAGAGCACATTTCCTGGAGCTGTTGGAGAGCTGAGGAAATCTAGCTCTTCCAAGGAAGAGTGCAGTGTGTTGGCCTACACACAAATTACACAGAGTGACTGGGAAAGGTTTCCGGGCCTGGATGTTTCTTAGTAGCCCAGTGGAGACTGCCGGTACTCGGTGGTCTTCCAGGGAATAAGGTGCCCACGCGAGGTCCTCGGTGTCTTGAAAAGCTTACTAACCTTAAAAGGAAACAGACCTGAAACTAATGCCTCAAGGACTCCGCTCCAAGCTTCCACTTCGGCAGGGCTATTCTAGGCTTTACCTTGAGGAAATGACTCACGTCAAGTTTCCTTTTAGCTCTAGAGCGTCTCAGGCGAACCTCCCACCCAGGCTATGAAAGCACCCTGTTGATGTAGAGAACACTCGTTCCCTTCCCAGAGCCCTACCTACAGAGACTAGAGACCCGTCCTAAAATTGTTATTTAGGTAGCTTCAAGGCAGCTTGAATGGAGCATTCAAAATGGGTAAGCAAGGCTTGTGCCATAAGTTCCCCGTTTCCAGCGAACATGCAGCCTACCTCCTTGTGATTTCAACCAAGTAAATATACACTCTAGCTACACACTGGTCCCTTCCTTGAATAAAGTTTATTTGGCACGGAATTCTGCGAGTAGCCAACCGCCTCCCCCAGGGAGCGCTCTGGGTAGGCTATCGGGCTTAGCTTCTTCTAAAACCCTGGAGTGTAAGAGGAAGAACTGTGCTTTGGTTACAGCAGGAAAGCAAGCCGACTTTCTCCTGTAAGGATGGGGTCTTAAGGTTTGACTTTAAAGAAGGAATGCGTTGCAGTTTTGGTTTCTCAGTGCCGCTCAGCCTAGGGCAATGAGGGAGATTTGCATGACATATAGGACTTGAGAGAACACATTTCCTGGAGTTGTTGGAGAGCTGAGGAAATCTAGCTCTTCCAAGGAAGAGTGCAGTGTGTTGCCCTACACACAAAATACACAGTGACTGGGAAACGTTTCCGGGCCTGGATGTTTCTTAGTAGCCCTGTGGAGCCTGCTGGTACTCGCTGCTCTTGCAGGGAATAGGGTGCCCACGAGAGGTCCTCGGTGTCTTGAAAAGCTTACTAACCTTAAAAGAAAACAGACCTAAAACAAATGCCACAAGGAAACTGCTGCAAGCTTAGCTTCGGCAGGGCTATTCAAGGCTTTACCTGGAGGAAAGAACTCACGTCAAGTGTCCTTTATCTCTAGGGCGTCTGAGGAGAGGCTCCCACCCAGGCTATGAAAGCACCCTGTTGATGGAGAGAACACTCGTTCCCTTCCCAGAGCCCTGCCTACAATGACTAAAGACTCGTCCTAAAACTGTTATTTAGGTAACTTCAAGGCAGCATGAATGGAGCATTCAAAATGGGAAAGCAAGGCTTGTGCCATAAGGTCCCCTTTTCCAGCGAACACGCGGCCTACCTACTTGTGATTTCTACCAAGTAAATATACACTCTAGCTAAACACTGGTCCCTTCCTTGAACAAAGTTTATTTGGCACGGAGTTCTGCGTGTAGCCAACAGCCTCCCCCAAGGAGCGCTCTAGGTAGGCTATCGGGCTTAGCTTCTTCTAAAACCCTGCAGTGTAAGAGGAAGAACTGTGCTTTGGTTACAGCAGGAACGCAAGCTGACTTTCTCCTGTAAGGATGGGGTCTTAAGGTATGACTTTGTAGAAGGAATGCGAAGCAGTTTTGGTTTCTCAGTGCCGCTCAGCCTAGGGCAATGAGGCAGATTTGCATGACTTGTAGGACGTGAGAGAGCACATTTCCTGGAGCTGTTGGAGAGCTGAGGAAATCTAGCTCTTCCAAGGAAGAGTGCAGTGTGTTGGCCTACACACAAATTACACAGAGTGACTGGGAAAGGTTTCCGGGCCTGGATGTTTCTTAGTAGCCCAGTGGAGACTGCCGGTACTCGGTGGTCTTCCAGGGAATAAGGTGCCCACGCGAGGTCCTCGGTGTCTTGAAAAGCTTACTAACCTTAAAAGGAAACAGACCTGAAACTAATGCCTCAAGGACTCCGCTCCAAGCTTCCACTTCGGCAGGGCTATTCTAGGCTTTACCTTGAGGAAATGACTCACGTCAAGTTTCCTTTTAGCTCTAGAGCGTCTCAGGCGAACCTCCCACCCAGGCTATGAAAGCACCCTGTTGATGTAGAGAACACTCGTTCCCTTCCCAGAGCCCTACCTACAGAGACTAGAGACCCGTCCTAAAATTGTTATTTAGGTAGCTTCAAGGCAGCTTGAATGGAGCATTCAAAATGGGTAAGCAAGGCTTGTGCCATAAGTTCCCCGTTTCCAGCGAACATGCAGCCTACCTCCTTGTGATTTCAACCAAGTAAATATACACTCTAGCTACACACTGGTCCCTTCCTTGAATAAAGTTTATTTGGCACGGAATTCTGCGAGTAGCCAACCGCCTCCCCCAGGGAGCGCTCTGGGTAGGCTATCGGGCTTAGCTTCTTCTAAAACCCTGGAGTGTAAGAGGAAGAACTGTGCTTTGGTTACAGCAGGAAAGCAAGCCGACTTTCTCCTGTAAGGATGGGGTCTTAAGGTTTGACTTTAAAGAAGGAATGCGTTGCAGTTTTGGTTTCTCAGTGCCGCTCAGCCTAGGGCAATGAGGGAGATTTGCATGACATATAGGACTTGAGAGAACACATTTCCTGGAGTTGTTGGAGAGCTGAGGAAATCTAGCTCTTCCAAGGAAGAGTGCAGTGTGTTGCCCTACACACAAAATACACAGTGACTGGGAAACGTTTCCGGGCCTGGATGTTTCTTAGTAGCCCTGTGGAGCCTGCTGGTACTCGGTGCTCTTGCAGGGAATAGGGTGCCCACGAGAGGTCCTCGGTGTCTTGAAAAGCTTACTAACCTTAAAAGAAAACAGACCTAAAACAAATGCCACAAGGAAACTGCTGCAAGCTTAGCTTCGGCAGGGCTATTCAAGGCTTTACCTGGAGGAAAGAACTCACGTCAAGTGTCCTTTATCTCTAGGGCGTCTGAGGAGAGGCTCCCACCCAGGCTATGAAAGCACCCTGTTGATGGAGAGAACACTCGTTCCCTTCCCAGAGCCCTGCCTACAATGACTAAAGACTCGTCCTAAAACTGTTATTTAGGTAACTTCAAGGCAGCATGAATGGAGCATTCAAAATGGGAAAGCAAGGCTTGTGCCATAAGGTCCCCTTTTCCAGCGAACACGCGGCCTACCTACTTGTGATTTCTACCAAGTAAATATACACTCTAGCTAAACACTGGTCCCTTCCTTGAACAAAGTTTATTTGGCACGGAGTTCTGCGTGTAGCCAACAGCCTCCCCCAAAGAGCGCTCTAGGTAGGCTATCGGGCTTAGCTTCTTCTAAAACCCTGCAGTGTAAGAGGAAGAACTGTGCTTTGGTTACAGCAGGAACGCAAGCCGACTTTCTCCTGTAAGGATGGGGTCTTAAGGCATGACTTTGTAGCAGGAATGCGAAGCAGTTTTGGTTTCTCAGTGCCGCTCAGCCTAGGGCAATGAGGGAGATTTGCATGACATATAAGACTTGAGACAACACATTTCCTGGAGTTGTTGGAGAGCTGAGGAAATCTAGCTCTTCCAAGGAAGAGTGTAGTGTGTTGGCCTACACACAAAATACAAAGAGTGACTGGGAAAAGTTTCCGGGACAGGATGTTTCTTAGTAGCCCAGTGGAGCCTGCCGGTACTCGGTGTTCTTGCAGGGAAGAGGGTGCCCACGCGAGGTCCTCGGGGTCTTGAAAAGCTTACTAACCTTAAAAGGAAACAGACCTGAAACTAATGCCTCAAGGACTCCGCTCCAAGCTTCCACTTCGGCAGGGCTATTCTAGGCTTTACCTTGAGGAAATGACTCACGTCAAGTTTCCTTTTAGCTCTAGAGCGTCTCAGGCGAACCTCCCACCCAGGCTATGAAAGCACCCTGTTGATGTAGAGAACACTCGTTCCCTTCCCAGAGCCCTACCTACAGAGACTAGAGACCCGTCCTAAAATTGTTATTTAGGTAGCTTCAAGGCAGCTTGAATGGAGCATTCAAAATGGGTAAGCAAGGCTTGTGCCATAAGTTCCCCGTTTCCAGCGAACATGCAGCCTACCTCCTTGTGATTTCAACCAAGTAAATATACACTCTAGCTACACACTGGTCCCTTCCTTGAATAAAGTTTATTTGGCACGGAATTCTGCGAGTAGCCAACCGCCTCCCCCAGGGAGCGCTCTGGGTAGGCTATCGGGCTTAGCTTCTTCTAAAACCCTGGAGTGTAAGAGGAAGAACTGTGCTTTGGTTACAGCAGGAAAGCAAGCCGACTTTCTCCTGTAAGGATGGGGTCTTAAGGTTTGACTTTAAAGAAGGAATGCGTTGCAGTTTTGGTTTCTCAGTGCCGCTCAGCCTAGGGCAATGAGGGAGATTTGCATGACATATAGGACTTGAGAGAACACATTTCCTGGAGTTGTTGGAGAGCTGAGGAAATCTAGCTCTTCCAAGGAAGAGTGCAGTGTGTTGCCCTACACACAAAATACACAGTGACTGGGAAACGTTTAAGGGCCTGGATGTTTCTTAGTAGCCCTGTGGAGCCTGCTGGTACTCGCTGCTCTTGCAGGGAATAGGGTGCCCACGAGAGGTCCTCGGTGTCTTGAAAAGCTTACTAACCTTAAAAGAAAACAGACCTAAAACAAATGCCACAAGGAAACTGCTGCAAGCTTAGCTTCGGCAGGGCTATTCAAGGCTTTACCTGGAGGAAAGAACTCACGTCAAGTGTCCTTTATCTCTAGGGCGTCTGAGGAGAGGCTCCCACCCAGGCTATGAAAGCACCCTGTTGATGGAGAGAACACTCGTTCCCTTCCCAGAGCCCTGCCTACAATGACTAAAGACTCGTCCTAAAACTGTTACTTAGGTAACTTCAAGGC
Organism: Balaenoptera physalus; assembly: GCF_965194825.1. Lineage (NCBI taxonomy): Eukaryota > Metazoa > Chordata > Mammalia > Artiodactyla > Balaenopteridae > Balaenoptera > Balaenoptera physalus. The sequence goes on from NW_028125087.1 coordinate 17,494, forward strand.
AGCATGAATGGAGCATTCAAAATGGGAAAGCAAGGCTTGTGCCATAAGGTCCTCTTTTCCAGCGAACACGCGGCCTACCTACTTGTGATTTCTACCAAGTAAATATACACTCTAGCTAAACACTGGTCCCTTCCTTGAACAAAGTTTATTTGGCACGGAGTTCTGCGTGTAGCCAACAGCCTCCCCCAAGGAGCGCTCTAGGTAGGCTATCGGGCTTAGCTTCTTCTAAAACCCTGCAGTGTAAGAGGAAGAACTGTGCTTTGGTTACAGCAGGAACGCAAGCCGACTTTCTCCTGTAAGGATGGGGTCTTAAGGCATGACTTTGTAGCAGGAATGCGAAGCAGTTTTGGTTTCTCAGTGCCGCTCAGCCTAGGGCAATGAGGCAGATTTGCATGACTTGTAGGACGTGAGAGAGCACATTTCCTGGAGCTGTTGGAGAGCTGAGGAAATCTAGCTCTTCCAAGGAAGAGTGCAGTGTGTTGGCCTACACACAAATTACACAGAGTGACTGGGAAAGGTTTCCGGGCCTGGATGTTTCTTAGTAGCCCAGTGGAGACTGCCGGTACTCGGTGGTCTTCCAGGGAATAAGGTGCCCACGCGAGGTCCTCGGTGTCTTGAAAAGCTTACTAACCTTAAAAGGAAACAGACCTGAAACTAATGCCTCAAGGACTCCGCTCCAAGCTTCCACTTCGGCAGGGCTATTCTAGGCTTTACCTTGAGGAAATGACTCACGTCAAGTTTCCTTTTAGCTCTAGAGCGTCTCAGGCGAACCTCCCACCCAGGCTATGAAAGCACCCTGTTGATGTAGAGAACACTCGTTCCCTTCCCAGAGCCCTACCTACAGAGACTAGAGACCCGTCCTAAAATTGTTATTTAGGTAGCTTCAAGGCAGCTTGAATGGAGCATTCAAAATGGGTAAGCAAGGCTTGTGCCATAAGTTCCCCGTTTCAAGCGAACATGCAGCCTACCTCCTTGTGATTTCAACCAAGTAAATATACACTCTAGCTACACACTGGTCCCTTCCTTGAATAAAGTTTATTTGGCACGGAATTCTGCGAGTAGCCAACCGCCTCCCCCAGGGAGCGCTCTGGGTAGGCTATCGGGCTTAGCTTCTTCTAAAACCCTGGAGTGTAAGAGGAAGAACTGTGCTTTGGTTACAGCAGGAAAGCAAGCCGACTTTCTCCTGTAAGGATGGGGTCTTAAGGTTTGACTTTAAAGAAGGAATGCGTTGCAGTTTTGGTTTCTCAGTGCCGCTCAGCCTAGGGCAATGAGGGAGATTTGCATGACATATAGGACTTGAGAGAACACATTTCCTGGAGTTGTTGGAGAGCTGAGGAAATCTAGCTCTTCCAAGGAAGAGTGCAGTGTGTTGCCCTACACACAAAATACACAGTGACTGGGAAACGTTTCCGGGCCTGGATGTTTCTTAGTAGCCCTGTGGAGCCTGCTGGTACTCGGTGCTCTTGCAGGGAATAGGGTGCCCACGAGAGGTCCTCGGTGTCTTGAAAAGCTTACTAACCTTAAAAGAAAACAGACCTAAAACAAATGCCACAAGGAAACTGCTGCAAGCTTAGCTTCGGCAGGGCTATTCAAGGCTTTACCTGGAGGAAAGAACTCACGTCAAGTGTCCTTTATCTCTAGGGCGTCTGAGGAGAGGCTCCCACCCAGGCTATGAAAGCACCCTGTTGATGGAGAGAACACTCGTTCCCTTCCCAGAGCCCTGCCTACAATGACTAAAGACTCGTCCTAAAACTGTTATTTAGGTAACTTCAAGGCAGCATGAATGGAGCATTCAAAATGGGAAAGCAAGGCTTGTGCCATAAGGTCCCCTTTTCCAGCGAACACGCGGCCTACCTACTTGTGATTTCTACCAAGTAAATATACACTCTAGCTAAACACTGGTCCCTTCCTTGAACAAAGTTTATTTGGCACGGAGTTCTGCGTGTAGCCAACAGCCTCCCCCAAGGAGCGCTCTAGGTAGGCTATCGGGCTTAGCTTCTTCTAAAACCCTGCAGTGTAAGAGGAAGAACTGTGCTTTGGTTACAGCAGGAACGCAAGCTGACTTTCTCCTGTAAGGATGGGGTCTTAAGGTATGACTTTGTAGAAGGAATGCGAAGCAGTTTTGGTTTCTCAGTGCCGCTCAGCCTAGGGCAATGAGGCAGATTTGCATGACTTGTAGGACGTGAGAGAGCACATTTCCTGGAGCTGTTGGAGAGCTGAGGAAATCTAGCTCTTCCAAGGAAGAGTGCAGTGTGTTGGCCTACACACAAATTACACAGAGTGACTGGGAAAGGTTTCCGGGCCTGGATGTTTCTTAGTAGCCCAGTGGAGACTGCCGGTACTCGGTGGTCTTCCAGGGAATAAGGTGCCCACGCGAGGTCCTCGGTGTCTTGAAAAGCTTACTAACCTTAAAAGGAAACAGACCTGAAACTAATGCCTCAAGGACTCCGCTCCAAGCTTCCACTTCGGCAGGGCTATTCTAGTCTTTACCTTGAGGAAATGACTCACGTCAAGTTTCCTTTTAGCTCTAGAGCGTCTCAGGCGAACCTCCCACCCAGGCTATGAAAGCACCCTGTTGATGTAGAGAACACTCGTTCCCTTCCCAGAGCCCTACCTACAGAGACTAGAGACCCGTCCTAAAATTGTTATTTAGGTAGCTTCAAGGCAGCTTGAATGGAGCATTCAAAATGGGTAAGCAAGGCTTGTGCCATAAGTTCCCCGTTTCCAGCGAACATGCAGCCTACCTCCTTGTGATTTCAACCAAGTAAATATACACTCTAGCTACACACTGGTCCCTTCCTTGAATAAAGTTTATTTGGCACGGAATTCTGCGAGTAGCCAACCGCCTCCCCCAGGGAGCGCTCTGGGTAGGCTATCGGGCTTAGCTTCTTCTAAAACCTTGGAGTGTAAGAGGAAGAACTGTGCTTTGGTTACAGCAGGAAAGCAAGCCGACTTTCTCCTGTAAGGATGGGGTCTTAAGGTTTGACTTTAAAGAAGGAATGCGTTGCAGTTTTGGTTTCTCAGTGCCGCTCAGCCTAGGGCAATGAGGGAGATTTGCATGACATATAGGACTTGAGAGAACACATTTCCTGGAGTTGTTGGAGAGCTGAGGAAATCTAGCTCTTCCAAGGAAGAGTGCAGTGTGTTGCCCTACACACAAAATACACAGTGACTGGGAAACGTTTCCGGGCCTGGATGTTTCTTAGTAGCCCTGTGGAGCCTGCTGGTACTCGCTGCTCTTGCAGGGAATAGGGTGCCCACGAGAGGTCCTCGGTGTCTTGAAAAGCTTACTAACCTTAAAAGAAAACAGACCTAAAACAAATGCCACAAGGAAACTGCTGCAAGCTTAGCTTCGGCAGGGCTATTCAAGGCTTTACCTGGAGGAAAGAACTCACGTCAAGTGTCCTTTATCTCTAGGGCGTCTGAGGAGAGGCTCCCACCCAGGCTATGAAAGCACCCTGTTGATGGAGAGAACACTCGTTCCCTTCCCAGAGCCCTGCCTACAATGACTAAAGACTCGTCCTAAAACTGTTATTTAGGTAACTTCAAGGCAGCATGAATGGAGCATTCAAAATGCGAAAGCAAGGCTTGTGCCATAAGGTCCCCTTTTCCAGCGAACACGCGGCCTACCTACTTGTGATTTCTACCAAGTAAATATACACTCTAGCTAAACACTGGTCCCTTCCTTGAACAAAGTTTATTTGGCACGGAGTTCTGCGTGTAGCCAACAGCCTCCCCCAAGGAGCGCTCTAGGTAGGCTATCGGGCTTAGCTTCTTCTAAAACCCTGCAGTGTAAGAGGAAGAACTGTGCTTTGGTTACAGCAGGAACGCAAGCTGACTTTCTCCTGTAAGGATGGGGTCTTAAGGTATGACTTTGTAGAAGGAATGCGAAGCAGTTTTGGTTTCTCAGTGCCGCTCAGCCTAGGGCAATGAGGCAGATTTGCATGACTTGTAGGACGTGAGAGAGCACATTTCCTGGAGCTGTTGGAGAGCTGAGGAAATCTAGCTCTTCCAAGGAAGAGTGCAGTGTGTTGGCCTACACACAAATTACACAGAGTGACTGGGAAAGGTTTCCGGGCCTGGATGTTTCTTAGTAGCCCAGTGGAGACTGCCGGTACTCGGTGGTCTTCCAGGGAATAAGGTGCCCACGCGAGGTCCTCGGTGTCTTGAAAAGCTTACTAACCTTAAAAGGAAACAGACCTGAAACTAATGCCTCAAGGACTCCGCTCCAAGCTTCCACTTCGGCAGGGCTATTCTAGGCTTTACCTTGAGGAAATGACTCACGTCAAGTTTCCTTTTAGCTCTAGAGCGTCTCAGGCGAACCTCCCACCCAGGCTATGAAAGCACCCTGTTGATGTAGAGAACACTCGTTCCCTTCCCAGAGCCCTACCTACAGAGACTAGAGACCCGTCCTAAAATTGTTATTTAGGTAGCTTCAAGGCAGCTTGAATGGAGCATTCAAAATGGGTAAGCAAGGCTTGTGCCATAAGTTCCCCGTTTCCAGCGAACATGCAGCCTACCTCCTTGTGATTTCAACCAAGTAAATATACACTCTAGCTACACACTGGTCCCTTCCTTGAATAAAGTTTATTTGGCACGGAATTCTGCGAGTAGCCAACCGCCTCCCCCAGGGAGCGCTCTGGGTAGGCTATCGGGCTTAGCTTCTTCTAAAACCCTGGAGTGTAAGAGGAAGAACTGTGCTTTGGTTACAGCAGGAAAGCAAGCCGACTTTCTCCTGTAAGGATGGGGTCTTAAGGTTTGACTTTAAAGAAGGAATGCGTTGCAGTTTTGGTTTCTCAGTGCCGCTCAGCCTAGGGCAATGAGGGAGATTTGCATGACATATAGGACTTGAGAGAACACATTTCCTGGAGTTGTTGGAGAGCTGAGGAAATCTAGCTCTTCCAAGGAAGAGTGCAGTGTGTTGCCCTACACACAAAATACACAGTGACTGGGAAACGTTTCCGGGCCTGGATGTTTCTTAGTAGCCCTGTGGAGCCTGCTGGTACTCGCTGCTCTTGCAGGGAATAGGGTGCCCACGAGAGGTCCTCGGTGTCTTGAAAAGCTTACTAACCTTAAAAGAAAACAGACCTAAAACAAATGCCACAAGGAAACTGCTGCAAGCTTAGCTTCGGCAGGGCTATTCAAGGCTTTACCTGGAGGAAAGAACTCACGTCAAGTGTCCTTTATCTCTAGGGCGTCTGAGGAGAGGCTCCCACCCAGGCTATGAAAGCACCCTGTTGATGGAGAGAACACTCGTTCCCTTCCCAGAGCCCTGCCTACAATGACTAAAGACTCGTCCTAAAACTGTTATTTAGGTAACTTCAAGGCAGCATGAATGGAGCATTCAAAATGGGAAAGCAAGGCTTGTGCCATAAGGTCCCCTTTTCCAGCGAACACGCGGCCTACCTACTTGTGATTTCTACCAAGTAAATATACACTCTAGCTAAACACTGGTCCCTTCCTTGAACAAAGTTTATTTGGCACGGAGTTCTGCGTGTAGCCAACAGCCTCCCCCAAGGAGCGCTCTAGGTAGGCTATCGGGCTTAGCTTCTTCTAAAACCCTGCAGTGTAAGAGGAAGAACTGTGCTTTGGTTACAGCAGGAACGCAAGCTGACTGTCTCCTGTAAGGATGGGGTCTTAAGGTATGACTTTGTAGAAGGAATGCGAAGCAGTTTTGGTTTCTCAGTGCCGCTCAGCCTAGGGCAATGAGGCAGATTTGCATGACTTGTAGGACGTGAGAGAGCACATTTCCTGGAGCTGTTGGAGAGCTGAGGAAATCTAGCTCTTCCAAGGAAGAGTGCAGTGTGTTGGCCTACACACAAATTACACAGAGTGACTGGGAAAGGTTTCCGGGCCTGGATGTTTCTTAGTAGCCCAGTGGAGACTGCCGGTACTCGGTGGTCTTCCAGGGAATAAGGTGCCCACGCGAGGTCCTCGGTGTCTTGAAAAGCTTACTAACCTTAAAAGGAAACAGACCTGAAACTAATGCCTCAAGGACTCCGCTCCAAGCTTCCACTTCGGCAGGGCTATTCTAGGCTTTACCTTGAGGAAATGACTCACGTCAAGTTTCCTTTTAGCTCTAGAGCGTCTCAGGCGAACCTCCCACCCAGGCTATGAAAGCACCCTGTTGATGTAGAGAACACTCGTTCCCTTCCCAGAGCCCTACCTACAGAGACTAGAGACCCGTCCTAAAATTGTTATTTAGGTAGCTTCAAGGCAGCTTGAATGGAGCATTCAAAATGGGTAAGCAAGGCTTGTGCCATAAGTTCCCCGTTTCCAGCGAACATGCAGCCTACCTCCTTGTGATTTCAACCAAGTAAATATACACTCTAGCTACACACTGGTCCCTTCCTTGAATAAAGTTTATTTGGCACGGAATTCTGCGAGTAGCCAACAGCCTCCCCCAGGGAGCGCTCTGGGTAGGCTATCGGGCTTAGCTTCTTCTAAAACCCTGGAGTGTAAGAGGAAGAACTGTGCTTTGGTTACAGCAGGAAAGCAAGCCGACTTTCTCCTGTAAGGATGGGGTCTTAAGGTTTGACTTTAAAGAAGGAATGCGTTGCAGTTTTGGTTTCTCAGTGCCGCTCAGCCTAGGGCAATGAGGGAGATTTGCATGACATATAGGACTTGAGAGAACACATTTCCTGGAGTTGTTGGAGAGCTGAGGAAATCTAGCTCTTCCAAGGAAGAGTGCAGTGTGTTGCCCTACACACAAAATACACAGTGACTGGGAAACGTTTCCGGGCCTGGATGTTTCTTAGTAGCCCTGTGGAGCCTGCTGGTACTCGGTGCTCTTGCAGGGAATAGGGTGCCCACGAGAGGTCCTCGGTGTCTTGAAAAGCTTACTAACCTTAAAAGAAAACAGACCTAAAACAAATGCCACAAGGAAACTGCTGCAAGCTTAGCTTCGGCAGGGCTATTCAAGGCTTTACCTGGAGGAAAGAACTCACGTCAAGTGTCCTTTATCTCTAGGGCGTCTGAGGAGAGGCTCCCACCCAGGCTATGAAAGCACCCTGTTGATGGAGAGAACACTCGTTCCCTTCCCAGAGCCCTGCCTACAATGACTAAAGACTCGTCCTAAAACTGTTATTTAGGTAACTTCAAGGCAGCATGAATGGAGCATTCAAAATGGGAAAGCAAGGCTTGTGCCATAAGGTCCCCTTTTCCAGCGAACACGCGGCCTACCTACTTGTGATTTCTACCAAGTAAATATACACTCTAGCTAAACACTGGTCCCTTCCTTGAACAAAGTTTATTTGGCACGGAGTTCTGCGTGTAGCCAACAGCCTCCCCCAAAGAGCGCTCTAGGTAGGCTATCGGGCTTAGCTTCTTCTAAAACCCTGCAGTGTAAGAGGAAGAACTGTGCTTTGGTTACAGCAGGAACGCAAGCCGACTTTCTCCTGTAAGGATGGGGTCTTAAGGCATGACTTTGTAGCAGGAATGCGAAGCAGTTTTGGTTTCTCAGTGCCGCTCAGCCTAGGGCAATGAGGGAGATTTGCATGACATATAAGACTTGAGACAACACATTTCCTGGAGTTGTTGGAGAGCTGAGGAAATCTAGCTCTTCCAAGGAAGAGTGTAGTGTGTTGGCCTACACACAAAATACAAAGAGTGACTGGGAAAAGTTTCCGGGACAGGATGTTTCTTAGTAGCCCAGTGGAGCCTGCCGGTACTCGGTGTTCTTGCAGGGAAGAGGGTGCCCACGCGAGGTCCTCGGGGTCTTGAAAAGCTTACTAACCTTAAAAGGAAACAGACCTGAAACTAATGCCTCAAGGACTCCGCTCCAAGCTTCCACTTCGGCAGGGCTATTCTAGGCTTTACCTTGAGGAAATGACTCACGTCAAGTTTCCTTTTAGCTCTAGAGCGTCTCAGGCGAACCTCCCACCCAGGCTATGAAAGCACCCTGTTGATGTAGAGAACACTCGTTCCCTTCCCAGAGCCCTACCTACAGAGACTAGAGACCCGTCCTAAAATTGTTATTTAGGTAGCTTCAAGGCAGCTTGAATGGAGCATTCAAAATGGGTAAGCAAGGCTTGTGCCATAAGTTCCCCGTTTCCAGCGAACATGCAGCCTACCTCCTTGTGATTTCAACCAAGTAAATATACACTCTAGCTACACACTGGTCCCTTCCTTGAATAAAGTTTATTTGGCACGGAATTCTGCGAGTAGCCAACCGCCTCCCCCAGGGAGCGCTCTGGGTAGGCTATCGGGCTTAGCTTCTTCTAAAACCCTGGAGTGTAAGAGGAAGAACTGTGCTTTGGTTACAGCAGGAAAGCAAGCCGACTTTCTCCTGTAAGGATGGGGTCTTAAGGTTTGACTTTAAAGAAGGAATGCGTTGCAGTTTTGGTTTCTCAGTGCCGCTCAGCCTAGGGCAATGAGGGAGATTTGCATGACATATAGGACTTGAGAGAACACATTTCCTGGAGTTGTTGGAGAGCTGAGGAAATCTAGCTCTTCCAAGGAAGAGTGCAGTGTGTTGCCCTACACACAAAATACACAGTGACTGGGAAACGTTTAAGGGCCTGGATGTTTCTTAGTAGCCCTGTGGAGCCTGCTGGTACTCGCTGCTCTTGCAGGGAATAGGGTGCCCACGAGAGGTCCTCGGTGTCTTGAAAAGCTTACTAACCTTAAAAGAAAACAGACCTAAAACAAATGCCACAAGGAAACTGCTGCAAGCTTAGCTTCGGCAGGGCTATTCAAGGCTTTACCTGGAGGAAAGAACTCACGTCAAGTGTCCTTTATCTCTAGGGCGTCTGAGGAGAGGCTCCCACCCAGGCTATGAAAGCACCCTGTTGATGGAGAGAACACTCGTTCCCTTCCCAGAGCCCTGCCTACAATGACTAAAGACTCGTCCTAAAACTGTTATTTAGGTAACTTCAAGGCAGCATGAATGGAGCATTCAAAATGGGAAAGCAAGGCTTGTGCCATAAGGTCCCCTTTTCCAGCGAACACGCGGCCTACCTACTTGTGATTTCTACCAAGTAAATATACACTCTAGCTAAACACTGGTCCCTTCCTTGAACAAAGTTTATTTGGCACGGAGTTCTGCGTGTAGCCAACAGCCTCCCCCAAAGAGCGCTCTAGGTAGGCTATCGGGCTTAGCTTCTTCTAAAACCCTGCAGTGTAAGAGGAAGAACTGTGCTTTGGTTACAGCAGGAACGCAAGCCGACTTTCTCCTGTAAGGATGGGGTCTTAAGGCATGACTTTGTAGCAGGAATGCGAAGCAGTTTTGGTTTCTCAGTGCCGCTCAGCCTAGGGCAATGAGGGAGATTTGCATGACATATAAGACTTGAGACAACACATTTCCTGGAGTTGTTGGAGAGCTGAGGAAATCTAGCTCTTCCAAGGAAGAGTGTAGTGTGTTGGCCTACACACAAAATACAAAGAGTGACTGGGAAAAGTTTCCGGGACAGGATGTTTCTTAGTAGCCCAGTGGAGCCTGCCGGTACTCGGTGTTCTTGCAGGGAAGAGGGTGCCCACGCGAGGTCCTCGGGGTCTTGAAAAGCTTACTAACCTTAAAAGGAAACAGACCTGAAACTAATGCCTCAAGGACTCCGCTCCAAGCTTCCACTTCGGCAGGGCTATTCTAGGCTTTACCTTGAGGAAATGACTCACGTCAAGTTTCCTTTTAGCTCTAGAGCGTCTCAGGCGAACCTCCCACCCAGGCTATGAAAGCACCCTGTTGATGTAGAGAACACTCGTTCCCTTCCCAGAGCCCTACCTACAGAGACTAGAGACCCGTCCTAAAATTGTTATTTAGGTAGCTTCAAGGCAGCTTGAATGGAGCATTCAAAATGGGTAAGCAAGGCTTGTGCCATAAGTTCCCCGTTTCCAGCGAACATGCAGCCTACCTCCTTGTGATTTCAACCAAGTAAATATACACTCTAGCTACACACTGGTCCCTTCCTTGAATAAAGTTTATTTGGCACGGAATTCTGCGAGTAGCCAACCGCCTCCCCCAGGGAGCGCTCTGGGTAGGCTATCGGGCTTAGCTTCTTCTAAAACCCTGGAGTGTAAGAGGAAGAACTGTGCTTTGGTTACAGCAGGAAAGCAAGCCGACTTTCTCCTGTAAGGATGGGGTCTTAAGGTTTGACTTTAAAGAAGGAATGCGTTGCAGTTTTGGTTTCTCAGTGCCGCTCAGCCTAGGGCAATGAGGGAGATTTGCATGACATATAGGACTTGAGAGAACACATTTCCTGGAGTTGTTGGAGAGCTGAGGAAATCTAGCTCTTCCAAGGAAGAGTGCAGTGTGTTGCCCTACACACAAAATACACAGTGACTGGGAAACGTTTAAGGGCCTGGATGTTTCTTAGTAGCCCTGTGGAGCCTGCTGGTACTCGCTGCTCTTGCAGGGAATAGGGTGCCCACGAGAGGTCCTCGGTGTCTTGAAAAGCTTACTAACCTTAAAAGAAAACAGACCTAAAACAAATGCCACAAGGAAACTGCTGCAAGCTTAGCTTCGGCAGGGCTATTCAAGGCTTTACCTGGAGGAAAGAACTCACGTCAAGTGTCCTTTATCTCTAGGGCGTCTGAGGAGAGGCTCCCACCCAGGCTATGAAAGCACCCTGTTGATGGAGAGAACACTCGTTCCCTTCCCAGAGCCCTGCCTACAATGACTAAAGACTCGTCCTAAAACTGTTACTTAGGTAACTTCAAGGCAGCATGAATGGAGCATTCAAAATGGGAAAGCAAGGCTTGTGCCATAAGGTCCCCTTTTCCAGCGAACACGCGGCCTACCTACTTGTGATTTCTACCAAGTAAATATACACTCTAGCTAAACACTGGTCCCTTCCTTGAACAAAGTTTATTTGGCACGGAGTTCTGCGTGTAGCCAACAGCCTCCCCCAAGGAGCGCTCTAGGTAGGCTATCGGGCTTAGCTTCTTCTAAAACCCTGCAGTGTAAGAGGAAGAACTGTGCTTTGGTTACAGCAGGAACGCAAGCCGACTTTCTCCTGTAAGGATGGGGTCTTAAGGCATGACTTTGTAGCAGGAATGCGAAGCAGTTTTGGTTTCTCAGTGCCGCTCAGCCTAGGGCAATGAGGCAGATTTGCATGACTTGTAGGACGTGAGAGAGCACATTTCCTGGAGCTGTTGGAGAGCTGAGGAAATCTAGCTCTTCCAAGGAAGAGTGCAGTGTGTTGGCCTACACACAAATTACACAGAGTGACTGGGAAAGGTTTCCGGGCCTGGATGTTTCTTAGTAGCCCAGTGGAGACTGCCGGTACTCGGTGGTCTTCCAGGGAATAAGGTGCCCACGCGAGGTCCTCGGTGTCTTGAAAAGCTTACTAACCTTAAAAGGAAACAGACCTGAAACTAATGCCTCAAGGACTCCGCTCCAAGCTTCCACTTCGGCAGGGCTATTCTAGGCTTTACCTTGAGGAAATGACTCACGTCAAGTTTCCTTTTAGCTCTAGAGCGTCTCAGGCGAACCTCCCACCCAGGCTATGAAAGCACCCTGTTGATGTAGAGAACACTCGTTCCCTTCCCAGAGCCCTACCTACAGAGACTAGAGACCCGTCCTAAAATTGTTATTTAGGTAGCTTCAAGGCAGCTTGAATGGAGCATTCAAAATGGGTAAGCAAGGCTTGTGCCATAAGTTCCCCGTTTCAAGCGAACATGCAGCCTACCTCCTTGTGATTTCAACCAAGTAAATATACACTCTAGCTACACACTGGTCCCTTCCTTGAATAAAGTTTATTTGGCACGGAATTCTGCGAGTAGCCAACCGCCTCCCCCAGGGAGCGCTCTGGGTAGGCTATCGGGCTTAGCTTCTTCTAAAACCCTGGAGTGTAAGAGGAAGAACTGTGCTTTGGTTACAGCAGGAAAGCAAGCCGACTTTCTCCTGTAAGGATGGGGTCTTAAGGTTTGACTTTAAAGAAGGAATGCGTTGCAGTTTTGGTTTCTCAGTGCCGCTCAGCCTAGGGCAATGAGGGAGATTTGCATGACATATAGGACTTGAGAGAACACATTTCCTGGAGTTGTTGGAGAGCTGAGGAAATCTAGCTCTTCCAAGGAAGAGTGCAGTGTGTTGCCCTACACACAAAATACACAGTGACTGGGAAACGTTTCCGGGCCTGGATGTTTCTTAGTAGCCCTGTGGAGCCTGCTGGTACTCGGTGCTCTTGCAGGGAATAGGGTGCCCACGAGAGGTCCTCGGTGTCTTGAAAAGCTTACTAACCTTAAAAGAAAACAGACCTAAAACAAATGCCACAAGGAAACTGCTGCAAGCTTAGCTTCGGCAGGGCTATTCAAGGCTTTACCTGGAGGAAAGAACTCACGTCAAGTGTCCTTTATCTCTAGGGCGTCTGAGGAGAGGCTCCCACCCAGGCTATGAAAGCACCCTGTTGATGGAGAGAACACTCGTTCCCTTCCCAGAGCCCTGCCTACAATGACTAAAGACTCGTCCTAAAACTGTTATTTAGGTAACTTCAAGGCAGCATGAATGGAGCAATCAAAATGGGAAAGCAAGGCTTGTGCCATAAGGTCCCCTTTTCCAGCGAACACGCGGCCTACCTACTTGTGATTTCTACCAAGTAAATATACACTCTAGCTAAACACTGGTCCCTTCCTTGAACAAAGTTTATTTGGCACGGAGTTCTGCGTGTAGCCAACAGCCTCCCCCAAGGAGCGCTCTAGGTAGGCTATCGGGCTTAGCTTCTTCTAAAACCCTGCAGTGTAAGAGGAAGAACTGTGCTTTGGTTACAGCAGGAACGCAAGCTGACTTTCTCCTGTAAGGATGGGGTCTTAAGGTATGACTTTGTAGAAGGAATGCGAAGCAGTTTTGGTTTCTCAGTGCCGCTCAGCCTAGGGCAATGAGGCAGATTTGCATGACTTGTAGGACGTGAGAGAGCACATTTCCTGGAGCTGTTGGAGAGCTGAGGAAATCTAGCTCTTCCAAGGAAGAGTGCAGTGTGTTGGCCTACACACAAATTACACAGAGTGACTGGGAAAGGTTTCCGGGCCTGGATGTTTCTTAGTAGCCCAGTGGAGACTGCCGGTACTCGGTGGTCTTCCAGGGAATAAGGTGCCCACGCGAGGTCCTCGGTGTCTTGAAAAGCTTACTAACCTTAAAAGGAAACAGACCTGAAACTAATGCCTCAAGGACTCCGCTCCAAGCTTCCACTTCGGCAGGGCTATTCTAGTCTTTACCTTGAGGAAATGACTCACGTCAAGTTTCCTTTTAGCTCTAGAGCGTCTCAGGCGAACCTCCCACCCAGGCTATGAAAGCACCCTGTTGATGTAGAGAACACTCGTTCCCTTCCCAGAGCCCTACCTACAGAGACTAGAGACCCGTCCTAAAATTGTTATTTAGGTAGCTTCAAGGCAGCTTGAATGGAGCATTCAAAATGGGTAAGCAAGGCTTGTGCCATAAGTTCCCCGTTTCCAGCGAACATGCAGCCTACCTCCTTGTGATTTCAACCAAGTAAATATACACTCTAGCTACACACTGGTCCCTTCCTTGAATAAAGTTTATTTGGCACGGAATTCTGCGAGTAGCCAACCGCCTCCCCCAGGGAGCGCTCTGGGTAGGCTATCGGGCTTAGCTTCTTCTAAAACCCTGGAGTGTAAGAGGAAGAACTGTGCTTTGGTTACAGCAGGAAAGCAAGCCGACTTTCTCCTGTAAGGATGGGGTCTTAAGGTTTGACTTTAAAGAAGGAATGCGTTGCAGTTTTGGTTTCTCAGTGCCGCTCAGCCTAGGGCAATGAGGGAGATTTGCATGACATATAGGACTTGAGAGAACACATTTCCTGGAGTTGTTGGAGAGCTGAGGAAATCTAGCTCTTCCAAGGAAGAGTGCAGTGTGTTGCCCTACACACAAAATACACAGTGACTGGGAAACGTTTCCGGGCCTGGATGTTTCTTAGTAGCCCTGTGGAGCCTGCTGGTACTCGCTGCTCTTGCAGGGAATAGGGTGCCCACGAGAGGTCCTCGGTGTCTTGAAAAGCTTACTAACCTTAAAAGAAAACAGACCTAAAACAAATGCCACAAGGAAACTGCTGCAAGCTTAGCTTCGGCAGGGCTATTCAAGGCTTTACCTGGAGGAAAGAACTCACGTCAAGTGTCCTTTATCTCTAGGGCGTCTGAGGAGAGGCTCCCACCCAGGCTATGAAAGCACCCTGTTGATGGAGAGAACACTCGTTCCCTTCCCAGAGCCCTGCCTACAATGACTAAAGACTCGTCCTAAAACTGTTATTTAGGTAACTTCAAGGCAGCATGAATGGAGCATTCAAAATGGGAAAGCAAGGCTTGTGCCATAAGGTCCCCTTTTCCAGCGAACACGCGGCCTACCTACTTGTGATTTCTACCAAGTAAATATACACTCTAGCTAAACACTGGTCCCTTCCTTGAACAAAGTTTATTTGGCACGGAGTTCTGCGTGTAGCCAACAGCCTCCCCCAAGGAGCGCTCTAGGTAGGCTATCGGGCTTAGCTTCTTCTAAAACCCTGCAGTGTAAGAGGAAGAACTGTGCTTTGGTTACAGCAGGAACGCAAGCTGACTTTCTCCTGTAAGGATGGGGTCTTAAGGTATGACTTTGTAGAAGGAATGCGAAGCAGTTTTGGTTTCTCAGTGCCGCTCAGCCTAGGGCAATGAGGCAGATTTGCATGACTTGTAGGACGTGAGAGAGCACATTTCCTGGAGCTGTTGGAGAGCTGAGGAAATCTAGCTCTTCCAAGGAAGAGTGCAGTGTGTTGGCCTACACACAAATTACACAGAGTGACTGGGAAAGGTTTCCGGGCCTGGATGTTTCTTAGTAGCCCAGTGGAGACTGCCGGTACTCGGTGGTCTTCCAGGGAATAAGGTGCCCACGCGAGGTCCTCGGTGTCTTGAAAAGCTTACTAACCTTAAAAGGAAACAGACCTGAAACTAATGCCTCAAGGACTCCGCTCCAAGCTTCCACTTCGGCAGGGCTATTCTAGGCTTTACCTTGAGGAAATGACTCACGTCAAGTTTCCTTTTAGCTCTAGAGCGTCTCAGGCGAACCTCCCACCCAGGCTATGAAAGCACCCTGTTGATGTAGAGAACACTCGTTCCCTTCCCAGAGCCCTACCTACAGAGACTAGAGACCCGTCCTAAAATTGTTATTTAGGTAGCTTCAAGGCAGCTTGAATGGAGCATTCAAAATGGGTAAGCAAGGCTTGTGCCATAAGTTCCCCGTTTCCAGCGAACATGCAGCCTACCTCCTTGTGATTTCAACCAAGTAAATATACACTCTAGCTACACACTGGTCCCTTCCTTGAATAAAGTTTATTTGGCACGGAATTCTGCGAGTAGCCAACAGCCTCCCCCAGGGAGCGCTCTGGGTAGGCTATCGGGCTTAGCTTCTTCTAAAACCCTGGAGTGTAAGAGGAAGAACTGTGCTTTGGTTACAGCAGGAAAGCAAGCCGACTTTCTCCTGTAAGGATGGGGTCTTAAGGTTTGACTTTAAAGAAGGAATGCGTTGCAGTTTTGGTTTCTCAGTGCCGCTCAGCCTAGGGCAATGAGGGAGATTTGCATGACATATAGGACTTGAGAGAACACATTTCCTGGAGTTGTTGGAGAGCTGAGGAAATCTAGCTCTTCCAAGGAAGAGTGCAGTGTGTTGCCCTACACACAAAATACACAGTGACTGGGAAATGTTTCCGGGCCTGGAGGTTTCTTAGTAGCCCAGTGGAGCCTGCTGGTACTCGGTGCTCTTGCAGGGAATAGGGTGCCCACGAGAGGTCCTCGGTGTCTTGAAAAGCTTACTGACCTTAAAAGAAAACAGACCTAAAACAAATGCCACAAGGAAACTGCTGCAAGCTTAGCTTCGGCAGGGCTATTCAAGGCTTTACCTGGAGGAAAGAACTCACGTCAAGTGTCCTTTATCTCTAGGGCGTCTGAGGAGAGGCTCCCACCCAGGCTATGAAAGCACCCTGTTGATGGAGAGAACACTCGTTCCCTTCCCAGAGCCCTGCCTACAATGACTAAAGACTCGTCCTAAAACTGTTATTTAGGTAACTTCAAGGCAGCATGAATGGAGCATTCAAAATGGGAAAGCAAGGCTTGTGCCATAAGGTCCCCGTTTCCAGCGAACACGAGGCCTACCTACTTGTGATTTCTACCAAGTAAATATACACTCTAGCTAAACACTGGTCCCTTCCTTGAATAAAGTTTATTTGGCACGGAGTTCTGCGTGTAGCCAACAGCCTCCCCCAAGGAGCGCTCTAGGTAGGCTATCGGGCTTAGCTTCTTCTAAAACCCTGCAGTGTAAGAGGAAGAACTGTGCTTTGGTTACAGCAGGAACGCAAGCTGACTTTCTCCTGTAAGGATGGGGTCTTAAGGTATGACTTTGTAGAAGGAATGCGAAGCAGTTTTGGTTTCTCAGTGCCGCTCAGCCTAGGGCAATGAGGCAGATTTTCATGACTTGTAGGACGTGAGAGAGTACATTTCCTTTAGCTCTTGGAGAGCTGAGGAAATCTAGCTCTTCCAAGGAAGAGTGCAGTGTGTTGGCCTACACACAAAATACAAAGAGTGACTGGGAAAGGTTTCCGGGCCTGGATGTTTCTTAGTAGCCCAGTGGAGACTGCCGGTACTCGGTGGTCTTCCAGGGAATAAGGTGCCCACGCGAGGTCCTCGGTGTCTTGAAAAGCTTACTAACCTTAAAATGAAACAGACCTGAAACTAATGCCTAAAGGACTCCGCTCCAATATTCCACTTCGGCAGGGCTATTCTAGGCTTTACCTTGAGGAAAGGACTCACGTCAAGTTCCCTTTTAGCTCTAGAGCGTCTCAGGCGAGGCTCCCACCCAGTCTATGAAAGCACCCTGTTGATGTAGAGAACACTCGTTCCCTTCCCAGAGCCCTGCCTGCAGAC
The DNA here is from genome assembly GCF_965194825.1 of Balaenoptera physalus. Lineage (NCBI taxonomy): Eukaryota > Metazoa > Chordata > Mammalia > Artiodactyla > Balaenopteridae > Balaenoptera > Balaenoptera physalus. The sequence continues at coordinate 34,324 of NW_028125087.1, forward strand.
ACTGGAGACCCGTCCTAAAATTGTAATTTAGATAGCTTCAATGCAGCTTGAATGGAGCATTCAAAATGGGTAAGCAAGGCTTGTGCCATAAGTTCCCCGTTTCCAGCGAACATGCAGCCTACCTCCTTGTGATTTCTACCAAGTAAATATACACTCTAGCTACACACTGGTCCCTTCCTTGAATAAAGTTTATTTGGCACGGAATTCTGCGTGTAGCCAAACGCCTCCCCCAGGGAGCGCTCTGGGTAGGCTATCGGGCTTAGCTTCTTCTAAAACCCTGGAGTGTAAGAGGAAGAACTGTGCTTTGGTTACAGCAGGAAAGCAAGCCAACTTTCTCCTGTAAGGATGGGGTCTTAAGGTTTGACTTTAAAGAAGGAATGCGTTGCAGTTTTGGTTTCTCAGTGCCGCTCAGCCTAGGGCAATGAGGGAGATTTGCATGACATATAGGACTTGAGAGAACACATTTCCTGGAGTTGTTGGAGAGCTGAGGAAATCTAGCTCTTCCAAGGAAGAGTGCAGTGTGTTGCCCTACACACAAAATACACAGTGACTGGGAAACGTTTCCGGGCCTGGATGTTTCTTAGTAGCCCTGTGGAGCCTGCTGGTACTCGGTGCTCTTGCAGGGAATAGGGTGCCCACGAGAGGTCCTCGGTGTCTTGAAAAGCTTACTGACCTTAAAAGAAAACAGACCTAAAACAAATGCCACAAGGAAACTGCTGCAAGCTTAGCTTCGGCAGGGCTATTCAAGGCTTTACCTGGAGGAAAGAACTCACGTCAAGTGTCCTTTATCTCTAGGGCGTCTGAGGAGAGGCTCCCACCCAGGCTATGAAAGCACCCTGTTGATGGAGAGAACACTCGTTCCCTTCCCAGAGCCCTGCCTACAATGACTAAAGACTCGTCCTAAAACTGTTATTTAGGTAACTTCAAGGCAGCATGAATGGAGCATTCAAAATGGGAAAGCAAGGCTTGTGCCATAAGGTCCCCTTTTCCAGCGAACACGCGGCCTACCTACTTGTGATTTCTACCAAGTAAATATACACTCTAGCTAAACACTGGTCCCTTCCTTGAACAAAGTTTATTTGGCACGGAGTTCTGCGTGTAGCCAACAGCCTCCCCCAAGGAGCGCTCTAGGTAGGCTATCGGGCTTAGCTTCTTCTAAAACCCTGCAGTGTAAGAGGAAGAACTGTGCTTTGGTTACAGCAGGAACGCAAGCTGACTTTCTCCTGTAAGGATGGGGTCTTAAGGTATGACTTTGTAGAAGGAATGCGAAGCAGTTTTGGTTTCTCAGTGCCGCTCAGCCTAGGGCAATGAGGCAGATTTGCATGACTTGTAGGACGTGAGAGAGCACATTTCCTGGAGCTGTTGGAGAGCTGAGGAAATCTAGCTCTTCCAAGGAAGAGTGCAGTGTGTTGGCCTACACACAAATTACACAGAGTGACTGGGAAAGGTTTCCGGGCCTGGATGTTTCTTAGTAGCCCAGTGGAGACTGCCGGTACTCGGTGGTCTTCCAGGGAATAAGGTGCCCACGCGAGGTCCTCGGTGTCTTGAAAAGCTTACTAACCTTAAAAGGAAACAGACCTGAAACTAATGCCTCAAGGACTCCGCTCCAAGCTTCCACTTCGGCAGGGCTATTCTAGTCTTTACCTTGAGGAAATGACTCACGTCAAGTTTCCTTTTAGCTCTAGAGCGTCTCAGGCGAACCTCCCACCCAGGCTATGAAAGCACCCTGTTGATGTAGAGAACACTCGTTCCCTTCCCAGAGCCCTACCTACAGAGACTAGAGACCCGTCCTAAAATTGTTATTTAGGTAGCTTCAAGGCAGCTTGAATGGAGCATTCAAAATGGGTAAGCAAGGCTTGTGCCATAAGTTCCCCGTTTCCAGCGAACATGCAGCCTACCTCCTTGTGATTTCAACCAAGTAAATATACACTCTAGCTACACACTGGTCCCTTCCTTGAATAAAGTTTATTTGGCACGGAATTCTGCGAGTAGCCAACCGCCTCCCCCAGGGAGCGCTCTGGGTAGGCTATCGGGCTTAGCTTCTTCTAAAACCCTGGAGTGTAAGAGGAAGAACTGTGCTTTGGTTACAGCAGGAAAGCAAGCCGACTTTCTCCTGTAAGGATGGGGTCTTAAGGTTTGACTTTAAAGAAGGAATGCGTTGCAGTTTTGGTTTCTCAGTGCCGCTCAGCCTAGGGCAATGAGGGAGATTTGCATGACATATAGGACTTGAGAGAACACATTTCCTGGAGTTGTTGGAGAGCTGAGGAAATCTAGCTCTTCCAAGGAAGAGTGCAGTGTGTTGCCCTACACACAAAATACACAGTGACTGGGAAACGTTTCCGGGCCTGGATGTTTCTTAGTAGCCCTGTGGAGCCTGCTGGTACTCGCTGCTCTTGCAGGGAATAGGGTGCCCACGAGAGGTCCTCGGTGTCTTGAAAAGCTTACTAACCTTAAAAGAAAACAGACCTAAAACAAATGCCACAAGGAAACTGCTGCAAGCTTAGCTTCGGCAGGGCTATTCAAGGCTTTACCTGGAGGAAAGAACTCACGTCAAGTGTCCTTTATCTCTAGGGCGTCTGAGGAGAGGCTCCCACCCAGGCTATGAAAGCACCCTGTTGATGGAGAGAACACTCGTTCCCTTCCCAGAGCCCTGCCTACAATGACTAAAGACTCGTCCTAAAACTGTTATTTAGGTAACTTCAAGGCAGCATGAATGGAGCATTCAAAATGGGAAAGCAAGGCTTGTGCCATAAGGTCCCCTTTTCCAGCGAACACGCGGCCTACCTACTTGTGATTTCTACCAAGTAAATATACACTCTAGCTAAACACTGGTCCCTTCCTTGAACAAAGTTTATTTGGCACGGAGTTCTGCGTGTAGCCAACAGCCTCCCCCAAGGAGCGCTCTAGGTAGGCTATCGGGCTTAGCTTCTTCTAAAACCCTGCAGTGTAAGAGGAAGAACTGTGCTTTGGTTACAGCAGGAACGCAAGCTGACTTTCTCCTGTAAGGATGGGGTCTTAAGGTATGACTTTGTAGAAGGAATGCGAAGCAGTTTTGGTTTCTCAGTGCCGCTCAGCCTAGGGCAATGAGGCAGATTTGCATGACTTGTAGGACGTGAGAGAGCACATTTCCTGGAGCTGTTGGAGAGCTGAGGAAATCTAGCTCTTCCAAGGAAGAGTGCAGTGTGTTGGCCTACACACAAATTACACAGAGTGACTGGGAAAGGTTTCCGGGCCTGGATGTTTCTTAGTAGCCCAGTGGAGACTGCCGGTACTCGGTGGTCTTCCAGGGAATAAGGTGCCCACGCGAGGTCCTCGGTGTCTTGAAAAGCTTACTAACCTTAAAAGGAAACAGACCTGAAACTAATGCCTCAAGGACTCCGCTCCAAGCTTCCACTTCGGCAGGGCTATTCTAGGCTTTACCTTGAGGAAATGACTCACGTCAAGTTTCCTTTTAGCTCTAGAGCGTCTCAGGCGAACCTCCCACCCAGGCTATGAAAGCACCCTGTTGATGTAGAGAACACTCGTTCCCTTCCCAGAGCCCTACCTACAGAGACTAGAGACCCGTCCTAAAATTGTTATTTAGGTAGCTTCAAGGCAGCTTGAATGGAGCATTCAAAATGGGTAAGCAAGGCTTGTGCCATAAGTTCCCCGTTTCCAGCGAACATGCAGCCTACCTCCTTGTGATTTCAACCAAGTAAATATACACTCTAGCTACACACTGGTCCCTTCCTTGAATAAAGTTTATTTGGCACGGAATTCTGCGAGTAGCCAACAGCCTCCCCCAGGGAGCGCTCTGGGTAGGCTATCGGGCTTAGCTTCTTCTAAAACCCTGGAGTGTAAGAGGAAGAACTGTGCTTTGGTTACAGCAGGAAAGCAAGCCGACTTTCTCCTGTAAGGATGGGGTCTTAAGGTTTGACTTTAAAGAAGGAATGCGTTGCAGTTTTGGTTTCTCAGTGCCGCTCAGCCTAGGGCAATGAGGGAGATTTGCATGACATATAGGACTTGAGAGAACACATTTCCTGGAGTTGTTGGAGAGCTGAGGAAATCTAGCTCTTCCAAGGAAGAGTGCAGTGTGTTGCCCTACACACAAAATACACAGTGACTGGGAAACGTTTCCGGGCCTGGATGTTTCTTAGTAGCCCTGTGGAGCCTGCTGGTACTCGGTGCTCTTGCAGGGAATAGGGTGCCCACGAGAGGTCCTCGGTGTCTTGAAAAGCTTACTAACCTTAAAAGAAAACAGACCTAAAACAAATGCCACAAGGAAACTGCTGCAAGCTTAGCTTCGGCAGGGCTATTCAAGGCTTTACCTGGAGGAAAGAACTCACGTCAAGTGTCCTTTATCTCTAGGGCGTCTGAGGAGAGGCTCCCACCCAGGCTATGAAAGCACCCTGTTGATGGAGAGAACACTCGTTCCCTTCCCAGAGCCCTGCCTACAATGACTAAAGACTCGTCCTAAAACTGTTATTTAGGTAACTTCAAGGCAGCATGAATGGAGCATTCAAAATGGGAAAGCAAGGCTTGTGCCATAAGGTCCCCTTTTCCAGCGAACACGCGGCCTACCTACTTGTGATTTCTACCAAGTAAATATACACTCTAGCTAAACACTGGTCCCTTCCTTGAACAAAGTTTATTTGGCACGGAGTTCTGCGTGTAGCCAACAGCCTCCCCCAAAGAGCGCTCTAGGTAAGCTATCGGGCTTAGCTTCTTCTAAAACCCTGCAGTGTAAGAGGAAGAACTGTGCTTTGGTTACAGCAGGAACGCAAGCCGACTTTCTCCTGTAAGGATGGGGTCTTAAGGCATGACTTTGTAGCAGGAATGCGAAGCAGTTTTGGTTTCTCAGTGCCGCTCAGCCTAGGGCAATGAGGGAGATTTGCATGACATATAAGACTTGAGACAACACATTTCCTGGAGTTGTTGGAGAGCTGAGGAAATCTAGCTCTTCCAAGGAAGAGTGTAGTGTGTTGGCCTACACACAAAATACAAAGAGTGACTGGGAAAAGTTTCCGGGACAGGATGTTTCTTAGTAGCCCAGTGGAGCCTGCCGGTACTCGGTGTTCTTGCAGGGAAGAGGGTGCCCACGCGAGTTCCTCGGGGTCTTGAAAAGCTTACTAACCTTAAAAGGAAACAGACCTGAAACTAATGCCTCAAGGACTCCGCTCCAAGCTTCCACTTCGGCAGGGCTATTCTAGGCTTTACCTTGAGGAAATGACTCACGTCAAGTTTCCTTTTAGCTCTAGAGCGTCTCAGGCGAACCTCCCACCCAGGCTATGAAAGCACCCTGTTGATGTAGAGAACACTCGTTCCCTTCCCAGAGCCCTACCTACAGAGACTAGAGACCCGTCCTAAAATTGTTATTTAGGTAGCTTCAAGGCAGCTTGAATGGAGCATTCAAAATGGGTAAGCAAGGCTTGTGCCATAAGTTCCCCGTTTCCAGCGAACATGCAGCCTACCTCCTTGTGATTTCAACCAAGTAAATATACACTCTAGCTACACACTGGTCCCTTCCTTGAATAAAGTTTATTTGGCACGGAATTCTGCGAGTAGCCAACCGCCTCCCCCAGGGAGCGCTCTGGGTAGGCTATCGGGCTTAGCTTCTTCTAAAACCCTGGAGTGTAAGAGGAAGAACTGTGCTTTGGTTACAGCAGGAAAGCAAGCCGACTTTCTCCTGTAAGGATGGGGTCTTAAGGTTTGACTTTAAAGAAGGAATGCGTTGCAGTTTTGGTTTCTCAGTGCCGCTCAGCCTAGGGCAATGAGGGAGATTTGCATGACATATAGGACTTGAGAGAACACATTTCCTGGAGTTGTTGGAGAGCTGAGGAAATCTAGCTCTTCCAAGGAAGAGTGCAGTGTGTTGCCCTACACACAAAATACACAGTGACTGGGAAACGTTTAAGGGCCTGGATGTTTCTTAGTAGCCCTGTGGAGCCTGCTGGTACTCGCTGCTCTTGCAGGGAATAGGGTGCCCACGAGAGGTCCTCGGTGTCTTGAAAAGCTTACTAACCTTAAAAGAAAACAGACCTAAAACAAATGCCACAAGGAAACTGCTGCAAGCTTAGCTTCGGCAGGGCTATTCAAGGCTTTACCTGGAGGAAAGAACTCACGTCAAGTGTCCTTTATCTCTAGGGCGTCTGAGGAGAGGCTCCCACCCAGGCTATGAAAGCACCCTGTTGATGGAGAGAACACTCGTTCCCTTCCCAGAGCCCTGCCTACAATGACTAAAGACTCGTCCTAAAACTGTTATTTAGGTAACTTCAAGGCAGCATGAATGGAGCATTCAAAATGGGAAAGCAAGGCTTGTGCCATAAGGTCCCCTTTTCCAGCGAACACGCGGCCTACCTACTTGTGATTTCTACCAAGTAAATATACACTCTAGCTAAACACTGGTCCCTTCCTTGAACAAAGTTTATTTGGCACGGAGTTCTGCGTGTAGCCAACAGCCTCCCCCAAGGAGCGCTCTAGGTAGGCTATCAGGCTTAGCTTCTTCTAAAACCCTGCAGTGTAAGAGGAAGAACTGTGCTTTGGTTACAGCAGGAACGCAAGCCGACTTTCTCCTGTAAGGATGGGGTCTTAAGGCATGACTTTGTAGCAGGAATGCGAAGCAGTTTTGGTTTCTCAGTGCCGCTCAGCCTAGGGCAATGAGGCAGATTTGCATGACTTGTAGGACGTGAGAGAGCACATTTCCTGGAGCTGTTGGAGAGCTGAGGAAATCTAGCTCTTCCAAGGAAGAGTGCAGTGTGTTGGCCTACACACAAATTACACAGAGTGACTGGGAAAGGTTTCCGGGCCTGGATGTTTCTTAGTAGCCCAGTGGAGACTGCCGGTACTCGGTGGTCTTCCAGGGAATAAGGTGCCCACGCGAGGTCCTCGGTGTCTTGAAAAGCTTACTAACCTTAAAAGGAAACAGACCTGAAACTAATGCCTCAAGGACTCCGCTCCAAGCTTCCACTTCGGCAGGGCTATTCTAGGCTTTACCTTGAGGAAATGACTCACGTCAAGTTTCCTTTTAGCTCTAGAGCGTCTCAGGTGAACCTCCCACCCAGGCTATGAAAGCACCCTGTTGATGTAGAGAACACTCGTTCCCTTCCCAGAGCCCTACCTACAGAGACTAGAGACCCGTCCTAAAATTGTTATTTAGGTAGCTTCAAGGCAGCTTGAATGGAGCATTCAAAATGGGTAAGCAAGGCTTGTGCCATAAGTTCCCCGTTTCCAGCGAACATGCAGCCTACCTCCTTGTGATTTCTACCAAGTAAATATACACTCTAGCTACACACTGGTCCCTTCCTTGAATAAAGTTTATTTGGCACGGAATTCTGCGTGTAGCCAACCGCCTCCCCCAGGGAGCGCTCTGGCTAGGCTATCGGGCTTAGCTTCTTCTAAAACCCTGGAGTGTAAGAGGAAGAACTGTGCTTTGGTTACAGCAGGAAAGCAAGCCAACTTTCTCCTGTAAGGATTGGGTCTTAAGGTTTGACTTTAAAGAAGGAATGCGTTGCAGTTTTGGTTTCTCAGTGCCGCTCGGCCTAGGGCAATGAGGGAGATTTGCATGACATATAGGACTTGAGAGAACACATTTCCTGGAGCTGTTGGAGAGCTGAGGAAATCTAGCTCTTCCAAGGAAGAGTGCAGTGTGTTGGCCTACACACAAAATACACAGTGACTGGGAAATATTTCCGGGCCTGGATGTTTCTTAGTAGCCCAGTGGAGCCTGCTGGTACTCGGTGTTCTTGCAGGGAATAGGGTGCCCACGAGAGGTCCTCGGTGTCTTGAAAAGCTTACTAAACTTAAAAGAAAACAGACCTAAAACAAATGCCACAAGGAAACTGCTGCAAGCTTAGCTTCGGCAGGGCTATTCAAGGCTTTACCTGGAGGAAAGAACTCACGTCAAGTGTCCTTTATCTCTAGGGCGTCTGAGGAGAGGCTGCCACCCAGGCTATGAAAGCACCCTGTTGATGCAGAGAACACTCGTTCCCTTCCCAGAGCACTTCCTACAATGACTAAAGACTCGTCCTAAAACTGTTATTTAGTTAACTTCAAGGCAGCATGAATGGAGAATTCAAAATGGGAAAGCAAGACTTGTGCCATAAGGTCCCCTTTTCCAGCGAACACGCGGCCTTCCTACTTGTGATTTCTACCAAGTAAATATACACTCTAGCTAAACACTGGTCCCTTCCTTGAATAAAGTTTATTTGGCACGGAGTTCTGCGTGTAGCCAACAGCCTCCCCCAAGGAGCGCTCTAGGTAGGCTATCGGGCTTAGCTTCTTCTAAAACCCTGCAGTGTAAGAGGAAGAACTGTGCTTTGGTTACAGCAGGAACGCAAGCTGACTTTCTCCTGTAAGGATGGGGTCTTAAGGTATGACTTTGTAGAAGGAATGCGAAGCAGTTTTGGTTTCTCAGTGCCGCTCAGCCTAGGGCAATGAGGCAGATTTGCATGACTTGTAGGACGTGAGAGAGCACATTTCCTGGAGCTGTTGGAGAGCTGAGAAAATCTAGCTCTTCCAAGGAAGAGTGCAGTGTGTTGGCCTACACACAAAATACACAGAGTGACTGGGAAAGGTTTCCGGGCCTGGATGTTTCTTAGTAGCCCAGTGGAGACTGCCGGTACTCGGTGGTCTTCCAGGGAATAAGGTGCCCACGCGAGGTCCTCGGTGTCTTGAAAAGCTTACTAACCATAAAAGGAAAGAGACCTGAAACTAATGCCTCAAGGACTCCGCTCCAAGCTTCCACTTCGGCAGGGCTATTCTAGGCTTTACCTTGAGGAAAGGACTCACGTCAAGTTTCCTTTTAGCTGTAGAGCGTCTGAGCAGAGGCTCCCACCCAGGCTATGAAAGCACCTTGTTGATGTAGAGAACACTCGTTCCCTTCCCAGAGCCCTGCCTACAGAGACTAGAGACCCGTCCTAATATTGTTATTTAGGTAGCTTCAAGGCAGCTTGAATGGAGCATTCAAAATGGGTAAGCAAGGCTTGTGCCATAAGTTCCCCGTTTCCAGCGAACATGCAGCCTACCTCCTTGTGATTTCAACCAAGTAAATATACACTCTAGCTACACACTGGTCCCTTCCTTGAATAAAGTTTATTTGGCACGGAATTCTGCGTGTAGCCAACCGCCTCCCCCAGGGAGCGCTCTGGGTAGGCTATCGGGCTTAGCTTCTTCTAAAACCCTGGAGTGTAAGAGGAAGAACTGTGCTTTGGTTACAACAGGAACGCAAGCCGACTTTCTCCTGTAAGGATGGGGTCTTAAGGAATGACTTTGTAGCAGGAATGCGAAGCAGTTTTGGTTTCTCAGTGCCGCTCAGCCTAGGGCAATGAGGCAGATTTGCATGACTTGTAGGACGTGAGAGAGTACATTTCCTGGAGCTCTTGGAGAGCTGAGGAAATTTAGCTCTTCCAAGGAAGAGTGCAGTGTGTTGTCCTACACACAAAATACAAAGAGTGACTGGGAAAGGTTTCCGGGCCTTAATGTTTCTTAGTAGCCCAGTGGAGACTGCCGGTACTCGGTGGTCTTCAGGGAATAAGGTGCCCACGCGAGGTCCTCGGTGTCTTGAAAAGCTTAATAACCTTAAAAGGAAAGAGACCTGAAACTAATGCCTCAAGGACTCCGCTCCAAGCTTCCACTTCGGCAGGGCTATTCTAGGCTTTACCTTGAGGAAAGGACTCACGTCAAGTTTCCTTTTAGCTGTAGAGCGTCTGAGCAGAGGCTCCCACCCAGGCTATGAAAGCACCCTGTTGATGTGGAGAACACTCGTTCCCTTCCCAGAGCCCTGCCTACAGAGACTAGAGACCCGTCCTAAAATTGTTATTTAGGTAGCTTCAAGGCAGCTTGAATGGAGCATTCAAAATGGGAAAGCAAGGCTTGTGCCATAAAGTCCCCGTTTCCAGCGAACACGCGGCCTACCTACTTGTGATTTCTACCAAGTAAATATACACTCTAGCTAAACACTGGTCCCTTCCTTGAATAAAGTTTATTTGGCACGGAGTTCTGCGTGTAGCCAACAGCCTCCCCCAAGGAGCGCTCTAGGTAGGCTATCGGGCTTAGCTTCTTCTAAAACCCTGCAGTGTAAGAGGAAGAACTGTGCTTTGGTTACAGCAGGAACGCAAGCTGACTTTCTCCTGTAAGGATGGGGTCTTAAGGTATGACTTTGTAGAAGGAATGCGAAGCAGTTTTGGTTTCTCAGTGCCGCTCAGCCTAGGGCAATGAGGCAGATTTGCATGACTTGTAGGACCTGAGAGAGTACATTTCCTGGAGCTCTTGGAGAGCTGAGGAAATCTAGCTCTTCCAAGGAAGAGTGCAGTGTGTTGGCCTACACACAAAATACAAACAGTGACTGGGAAAGGTTTCCGGGCCTGGATGTTTCTTAGTAGCCCAGTGGAGACTGCCGGTACTCGGTGGTCTTCCAGGGAATAAGGTGCCCACGCGAGGTCCTCGGTGTCTTGAAAAGCTTACTAACCTTAAAAGGAAACAGACCTGAAACTAATGCCTCAAGGACTCCGCTCCAAGCTTCCACTTCGGCAGGGCTATTCTAGGCTTTACCTTGAGGAAATGACTCACGTCAAGTTTCCTTTTAGCTCTAGAGCGTCTCAGGTGAACCTCCCACCCAGGCTATGAAAGCACCCTGTTGATGTAGAGAACACTCGTTCCCTTCCCAGAGCCCTACCTACAGAGACTAGAGACCCGTCCTAAAATTGTTATTTAGGTAGCTTCAAGGCAGCTTGAATGGAGCATTCAAAATGGGTAAGCAAGGCTTGTGCCATAAGTTCCCCGTTTCCAGCGAACATGCAGCCTACCTCCTTGTGATTTCTACCAAGTAAATATACACTCTAGCTACACACTGGTCCCTTCCTTGAATAAAGTTTATTTGGCACGGAATTCTGCGTGTAGCCAACCGCCTCCCCCAGGGAGCGCTCTGGCTAGGCTATCGGGCTTAGCTTCTTCTAAAACCCTGGAGTGTAAGAGGAAGAACTGTGCTTTGGTTACAGCAGGAAAGCAAGCCAACTTTCTCCTGTAAGGATTGGGTCTTAAGGTTTGACTTTAAAGAAGGAATGCGTTGCAGTTTTGGTTTCTCAGTGCCGCTCGGCCTAGGGCAATGAGGGAGATTTGCATGACATATAGGACTTGAGAGAACACATTTCCTGGAGCTGTTGGAGAGCTGAGGAAATCTAGCTCTTCCAAGGAAGAGTGCAGTGTGTTGGCCTACACACAAAATACACAGTGACTGGGAAATATTTCCGGGCCTGGATGTTTCTTAGTAGCCCAGTGGAGCCTGCTGGTACTCGGTGTTCTTGCAGGGAATAGGGTGCCCACGAGAGGTCCTCGGTGTCTTGAAAAGCTTACTAAACTTAAAAGAAAACAGACCTAAAACAAATGCCACAAGGAAACTGCTGCAAGCTTAGCTTCGGCAGGGCTATTCAAGGCTTTACCTGGAGGAAAGAACTCACGTCAAGTGTCCTTTATCTCTAGGGCGTCTGAGGAGAGGCTGCCACCCAGGCTATGAAAGCACCCTGTTGATGCAGAGAACACTCGTTCCCTTCCCAGAGCACTTCCTACAATGACTAAAGACTCGTCCTAAAACTGTTATTTAGTTAACTTCAAGGCAGCATGAATGGAGAATTCAAAATGGGAAAGCAAGACTTGTGCCATAAGGTCCCCTTTTCCAGCGAACACGCGGCCTTCCTACTTGTGATTTCTACCAAGTAAATATACACTCTAGCTAAACACTGGTCCCTTCCTTGAATAAAGTTTATTTGGCACGGAGTTCTGCGTGTAGCCAACAGCCTCCCCCAAGGAGCGCTCTAGGTAGGCTATCGGGCTTAGCTTCTTCTAAAACCCTGCAGTGTAAGAGGAAGAACTGTGCTTTGGTTACAGCAGGAACGCAAGCTGACTTTCTCCTGTAAGGATGGGGTCTTAAGGTATGACTTTGTAGAAGGAATGCGAAGCAGTTTTGGTTTCTCAGTGCCGCTCAGCCTAGGGCAATGAGGCAGATTTGCATGACTTGTAGGACGTGAGAGAGCACATTTCCTGGAGCTGTTGGAGAGCTGAGAAAATCTAGCTCTTCCAAGGAAGAGTGCAGTGTGTTGGCCTACACACAAAATACACAGAGTGACTGGGAAAGGTTTCCGGGCCTGGATGTTTCTTAGTAGCCCAGTGGAGACTGCCGGTACTCGGTGGTCTTCCAGGGAATAAGGTGCCCACGCGAGGTCCTCGGTGTCTTGAAAAGCTTACTAACCATAAAAGGAAAGAGACCTGAAACTAATGCCTCAAGGACTCCGCTCCAAGCTTCCACTTCGGCAGGGCTATTCTAGGCTTTACCTTGAGGAAAGGACTCACGTCAAGTTTCCTTTTAGCTGTAGAGCGTCTGAGCAGAGGCTCCCACCCAGGCTATGAAAGCACCTTGTTGATGTAGAGAACACTCGTTCCCTTCCCAGAGCCCTGCCTACAGAGACTAGAGACCCGTCCTAATATTGTTATTTAGGTAGCTTCAAGGCAGCTTGAATGGAGCATTCAAAATGGGTAAGCAAGGCTTGTGCCATAAGTTCCCCGTTTCCAGCGAACATGCAGCCTACCTCCTTGTGATTTCAACCAAGTAAATATACACTCTAGCTACACACTGGTCCCTTCCTTGAATAAAGTTTATTTGGCACGGAATTCTGCGTGTAGCCAACCGCCTCCCCCAGGGAGCGCTCTGGGTAGGCTATCGGGCTTAGCTTCTTCTAAAACCCTGGAGTGTAAGAGGAAGAACTGTGCTTTGGTTACAACAGGAACGCAAGCCGACTTTCTCCTGTAAGGATGGGGTCTTAAGGAATGACTTTGTAGCAGGAATGCGAAGCAGTTTTGGTTTCTCAGTGCCGCTCAGCCTAGGGCAATGAGGCAGATTTGCATGACTTGTAGGACGTGAGAGAGTACATTTCCTGGAGCTCTTGGAGAGCTGAGGAAATTTAGCTCTTCCAAGGAAGAGTGCAGTGTGTTGTCCTACACACAAAATACAAAGAGTGACTGGGAAAGGTTTCCGGGCCTTAATGTTTCTTAGTAGCCCAGTGGAGACTGCCGGTACTCGGTGGTCTTCAGGGAATAAGGTGCCCACGCGAGGTCCTCGGTGTCTTGAAAAGCTTAATAACCTTAAAAGGAAAGAGACCTGAAACTAATGCCTCAAGGACTCCGCTCCAAGCTTCCACTTCGGCAGGGCTATTCTAGGCTTTACCTTGAGGAAAGGACTCACGTCAAGTTTCCTTTTAGCTGTAGAGCGTCTGAGCAGAGGCTCCCACCCAGGCTATGAAAGCACCCTGTTGATGTGGAGAACACTCGTTCCCTTCCCAGAGCCCTGCCTACAGAGACTAGAGACCCGTCCTAAAATTGTTATTTAGGTAGCTTCAAGGCAGCTTGAATGGAGCATTCAAAATGGGAAAGCAAGGCTTGTGCCATAAAGTCCCCGTTTCCAGCGAACACGCGGCCTACCTACTTGTGATTTCTACCAAGTAAATATACACTCTAGCTAAACACTGGTCCCTTCCTTGAATAAAGTTTATTTGGCACGGAGTTCTGCGTGTAGCCAACAGCCTCCTCCAAGGAGCGCTCTAGGTAGGCTATCGGGCTTAGCTTCTTCTAAAACCCTGCAGTGTAAGAGGAAGAACTGTGCTTTGGTTACAGCAGGAACGCAAGCTGACTTTCTCCTGTAAGGATGGGGTCTTAAGGTATGACTTTGTAGAAGGAATGCGAAGCAGTTTTGGTTTCTCAGTGCCGCTCAGCCTAGGGCAATGAGGCAGATTTGCATGACTTGTAGGACCTGAGAGAGTACATTTCCTGGAGCTCTTGGAGAGCTGAGGAAATCTAGCTCTTCCAAGGAAGAGTGCAGTGTGTTGGCCTACACACAAAATACAAACAGTGACTGGGAAAGGTTTCCGGGCCTGGATGTTTCTTAGTAGCCCAGTGGAGACTGCCGGTACTCGGTGGTCTTCCAGGGAATAAGGTGCCCACGCGAGGTCCTCGGTGTCTTGAAAAGCTTACTAACCTTAAAAGGAAACAGACCTGAAACTAATGCCTCAAGGACTCCGCTCCAAGCTTCCACTTCGGCAGGGCTATTCTAGACTTTACCTTGAGGAAAGGACTCACGTCAAGTTCCCTTTTAGCTCTAGAGCGTCTCAGGCGAGGCTCCCACCCAGTCTATGAAAGCACCCTGTTGATGTAGAGAACACTCGTTCCCTTCCCAGAGCCCTGCCTGCAGACACTGGAGACCCGTCCTAAAATTGTAATTTAGATAGCTTCAATGCAGCTTGAATGGAGCATTCAAAATGGGTAAGCAAGGCTTGTGCCATAAGTTCCCCGTTTCCAGCGAACATGCAGCCTACCTCCTTGTGATTTCTACCAAGTAAATATACACTCTAGCTACACACTGGTCCCTTCCTTGAATAAAGTTTATTTGGCACGGAATTCTGCGTGTAGCCAACCGCCTCCCCCTGGGAGCGCTCTGGGTAGGCTATCGGGCTTAGCTTCTTCTAAAACCCTGGAGTGTAAGAGGAAGAACTGTGCTTTGGTTACAGCAGGAAAGCAAGCCGACTTTCTCCTGTAAGGATGGGGTCTTAAGGTTTGACTTTAAAGAAGGAATGCGTTGCAGTTTTGGTTTCTCAGTGCCGCTCAGCCTAGGGCAATGAGGGAGATTTGCATGACATATAGGACTTGAGAGAACACATTTCCTGGAGTTGTTGGAGAGCTGAGGAAATCTAGCTCTTCCAAGGAAGAGTGCAGTGTGTTGCCCTACACACAAAATACACAGTGACTGGGAAATGTTTCCGGGCCTGGAGGTTTCTTAGTAGCCCAGTGGAGCCTGCTGGTACTCGGTGCTCTTGCAGGGAATAGGGTGCCCACGAGAGGTCCTCGGTGTCTTGAAAAGCTTACTAACCTTAAAAGAAAACAGACCTAAAACAAATGCCACAAGGAAACTGCTGCAAGCTTAGCTTCGGCAGGGCTATTCAAGGCTTTACCTGGAGGAAAGAACTCACGTCAAGTGTCCTTTATCTCTAGGGCGTCTGAGGAGAGGCTCCCACCCAGGCTATGAAAGCACCCTGTTGATGCAGAGAACACTCGTTCCCTTCCCAGAGCCCTGCCTACAATGACTAAAGACTCGTCCTAAAACTGTTATTTAGGTAACTTCAAGGCAGCATGAATGGAGCATTCAAAATGGGAAAGCAAGGCTTGTGCCATAAGGTCCCCGTTTCCAGCGAACACGCGGCCTACCTACTTGTGATTTCTACCAAGTAAATATACACTCTAGCTAAACACTGGTCCCTTCCTTGAATAAAGTTTATTTGGCACGGAGTTCTGCGTGTAGCCAACAGCCTCCCCCAAGGAGCGCTCTAGGTAGGCTATCGGGCTTAGCTTCTTCTAAAACCCTGCAGTGTAAGAGGAAGAACTGTGCTTTGGTTACAGCAGGAACGCAAGCTGATTTTCTCCTGTAAGGATGGGGTCTTAAGGTATGACTTTGTAGAAGGAATGCGAAGCAGTTTTGGTTTCTCAGTGCCGCTCAGCCTAGGGCAATGAGGCAGATTTGCATGACTTGTAGGACGTGAGAGAGCACATTTCCTGGAGCTGTTGGAGAGCTGAGGAAATCTAGCTCTTCCAAGGAAGAGTGCAGTGTGTTGGCCTACACACAAATTACACAGAGTGACTGGGAAAGGTTTCCGGGCCTGGATGTTTCTTAGTAGCCCAGTGGAGACTGCCGGTACTCGGTGGTCTTCCAGGGAATAAGGTGCCCACGCGAGGTCCTCGGTGTCTTGAAAAGCTTACTAACCTTAAAAGGAAACAGACCTGAAACTAATGCCTCAAGGACTCCGCTCCAAGCTTCCACTTCGGCAGGGCTATTCTAGGCTTTACCTTGAGGAAATGACTCACGTCAAGTTTCCTTTTAGCTCTAGAGCGTCTCAGGCGAGGCTCCCACCCAGGCTATGAAAGCACCCTGTTGATGTAGAGAACACTCGTTCCCTTCCCAGAGCCCTGCCAGAGAGACTAGAGACCCGTCCTAAAATTGTTATTTAGGTAGCTTCAAGGCAGCTTGAATGGAGCATTCAAAATGGGTAAGCAAGGCTTGTGCCATAAGTTCCCCGTTTCCAGCGAACATGCAGCGTACCTCCTTGTGATTTCAACCAAGTAAATATACACTCTAGCTACACACTGGTCCCTTCCTTGAATAAAGTTTATTTGGCACGGAATCCTGCGTGTAGCCAACCGCCTCCCCCAGGGAGCGCTCTGGGTAGGCTATCGGGCTTAGCTTCTTCTAAAACCCTGGAGTGTAAGAGGAAGAACTGTGCTTTGGTTACAGCAGGAACGCAAGCCGACTTTCTCCTGTAAGGATGGGGTCTTAAGGAGTGACTTTGTAGCAGGAATGCGAAGCAGTTTTGGTTTCTCAGTGCCGCTCAGCCTAGGGCAATGAGGGAGATTTGCATGACATATAAGACTTGAGAGAACACATTTCCTGGAGTTGTTGGAGAGCTGAGGAAATCTAGCTCTTCCAAGGAAGAGTGTAGTGTGTTGGCCTACACACAAAATATAAAGAGTGACTGGAAAAAGTTTCCGGGCCAGGATGTTTCTTAGTAGCCCAGTGGAGCCTGCCGGTACTCGGTGTTCTTGCAGGGAATAGGGTGCCCACGCGAGGTCCTCGGGGTCTTGAAAAGCTTACTAACCTTAAAAGGAAACAGACCTGAAACTAATGCCTCAAGGTCTCCGCTCCAAGCTTCCACTTCGGCAGGGCTATTCTAGGCTTTACCTTGAGGAAAGGACTCACGTCAAGCTCCCTTTTAGCTCTAGAGCGTCTCAGGCGAGGCTCCCACCCAGTCTATGAAAGCACCCTGTTGATGTAGAGAACACTCGTTCCCTTCCCAGAGCCCTGCCTACAGACACTGGAGACCCGTCCTAAAATTGTAATTTAGATAGCTTCAATGCAGCTTGAATGGAGCATTCAAAATGGGTAAGCAAGGCTTGTGAGATAAGTTCCCCGTTTCCAGCGAACATGCAGCCTACCTCCTTGTGATTTCTACCAAGTAAATATACACTCTAGCTACACACTGGTCCCTTCCTTGAATAAAGTTTATTTGGCACGGAATTCTGCGTGTAGCCAACCGCCTCCCCCAGGGAGCGCTCTGGGTAGGCTATCGGGCTTAGCTTCTTCTAAAACCCTGGAGTGTAAGAGGAAGAACTGTGCTTTGGTTACAGCAGGAAAGCAAGCCGACTTTCTCCTGTAAGGATGGGGTCTTAAGGTTTGACTTTAAAGAAAGAATGCGTTGCAGTTTTGGTTTCTCAGTGCCGCTCAGCCTAGGGCAATGAGGGAGATTTGCATGACATACAGGACTTGAGAGAACACATTTCCTGGAGTTGTTGGAGAGCTGAGGTAATCTAGCTCTTCCAAGGAAGAGTGCAGTGTGTTGCCCTACACACAAAATACACAGTGACTGGGAAATGTTTCCGGGCCTGCATGTTTCTTAGTAGCCCAGTGGAGCCTGCTGGTACTCGGTGCTCTTGCAGGGAATAGGGTGCCCACGAGAGGTCCTCGGTGTCTTGAAAAGCTTACTGACCTTAAAAGAAAACAGACCTAAAACAAATGCCACAAGGAAACTGCTGCAAGCTTAGCTTCGGCAGGGCTATTCAAGGCTTTACCTGGAGGAAAGAACTCACGTCAAGTGTCCTTTATCTCTAGGGCGTCTGAGGAGAGGCTCCCACCCAGGCTATGAAAGCACCCTGTTGATGGAGAGAACACTCGTTCCCTTCCCAGAGCCCTGCCTACAATGACTAAAGACTCGTCCTAAAACTGTTATTTAGGTAACTTCAAGGCAGCATGCATGGAGCATTCAAAATGGGAAAGCAAGGCTTGTGCCATAAGGTCCCCGTTTCCAGCGAACACGCGGCCTACCTACTTGTGATTTCTACCAAGTAATTATACACTCTAGCTAAACACTGGTCCCTTCCTTGAATAAAGTTTATTTGGCACGGAGTTCTGCGTGTAGCCAACAGCCTCCCCCAAGGAGCGCTCTAGGTAGGCTATCGGGCTTAGCTTCTTCTAAAACCCTGCAGTGTAAGAGGAAGAACTGTGCTTTGGTTACAGCAGGAACGCAAGCTGACTTTCTCCTGTAAGGATGGGGTCTTAAGGTATGACTTTGTAGAAGGAATGCGAAGCAGTTTTGGTTTCTCAGTGCCGCTCAGCCTAGGGCAATGAGGCAGATTTGCATGACTTGTAGGACGTGAGAGAGCACATTTCCTGGAGCTGTTGGAGAGCTGAGGAAATCTAGCTCTTCCAAGGAAGAGTGCAGTGTGTTGGCCTACACACAAAATAGACAGAGTGACTGGGAAAGGTTTCCGGGCCTGGATGTTTCTTAGTAGCCCAGTGGAGACTGCCGGTACTCGGTGGTCTTCCAGGGAATAAGGTGCCCAGGCGAGGTCCTCGGTGTCCTGAAAAGCTTACTAACCTTAAAAGGAAACAGACCTGAAACTAATGCCTCAAGTCTCCGCTCCAAGCTTCCACTTCGGCAGGGCTATTCTAGGCTTTACCTTGAGGAAAGGACTCACGTCAAGTTTCCTTTTAGCTGTAGAGCGTCTGAGCAGAGGCTCCCACCCAGGCTATGAAAGCACCCTGTTGATGTAGAGAACACTCGTTCCCTTCCCAGAGCCCTGCCTACAGAGACTAGAGACCCGTCCTAATATTGTTATTTAGGTAGCTTCAAGGCAGCTTGAATGGAGCATTCAAAATGGGTAAGCAAGGCTTGTGCCATAAGTTCCCCGTTTCCAGCGAACATGCAGCCTACCTCCTTGTGATTTCAACCAAGTAAATATACACTCTAGCTACACACTGGCCCCTTCCTTGAATAAAGTTTATTTGGCACGGAGTTCTGCGTGTAGCCAACCGCCTCCCCCAGGGAGCGCTCTGGGTAGGCTATCGGGCTTAGCTTCTTCTAAAACCCTGGAGTGTAAGAGGAAGAACTGTGCTTTGGTTACAACAGGAACGCAAGCCGACTTTCTCCTGTAAGGATGGGGTCTTAAGGAATGACTTTGTAGCAGGAATGCGAAGCAGTTTTGGTTTCTCAGTGCCGCTCAGCCTAGGTCAATGAGGCAGATTTGCATGACTTGTAGGACGTGAGAGAGTACATTTCCTGGAGCTCTTGGAGAGCTGAGGAAATTTAGCTCTTCCAAGGAAGAGTGCAGTGTGTTGTCCTACACACAAAAAACAAAGAGTGACTGGGAAAGGTTTCCGGGCCTGGATGTTTCTTAGTAGCCCAGTGGAGACTGCCGGTACTCGGTGGTCTTCAGGGAATAAGGTGCCCACGCGAGGTCCTCGGTGTCTTGAAAAGCTTACTAACCTTAAAAGGAAAGAGGCCTGAAACTAATGCCTCAAGGACTCGGCTCCAAGCTTCCACTTCGGCAGGGCTATTCTAGGCTTTACCTTGAGGAAAGGACTCACGTCAAGTTTCCTTTTAGCTGTAGAGCGTCTGAGCAGAGGCTCCCACCCAGGCTATGAAAGCACCCTGTTGATGTAGAGAACACTCGTTCCCTTCCCAGAGCCCTGCCTACAGAGACTAGAGACCCGTCCTAAAATTGTTATTTAGGTAGCTTCAAGGCAGCTTGAATGGAGCATTCAAAATGGGTAAGCAAGGCTTGTGCCATAAGTTCCCCGTTTCCAGCGAACATGCAGCCTACCTCCTTGTGATTTCAACCAAGTAAATATACACTCTAGCTACACACTGGTCCCTTCCTTGAATAAAGTTTATTTGGCACGGAATTCTGCGTGTAGCCAACCGCCTCCCCCAGGGAGCGCTCTGGGTAGGCTATCGGGCTTAGCTTCTTCTAAAACCCTGGAGTGTAAGAGGAAGAACTGTGCTTTGGTTACAGCAGGAACGCAAGCCGACTTTCTCCTGTAAGGATGGGGTCTTAAGGAGTGACTTTGTAGCAGGAATGCGAAGCACTTTTGGTTTCTCAGTGCCGCTCAGCCTAGGGCAATGAGGGAGATTTGCATGACATATAAGACTTGAGAGAACACATTTCCTGGAGTTGTTGGAGAGCTGAGGAAATCTAGCTCTTCCAAGGAAGAGTGTAGTGTGTTGGCCTACACACAAAATACAAAGAGTGACTGGGAAAAGTTTCCGGACCAGGATGTATCTTAGTAGCCCAGTGGAGCCTGCCGGTACTCGGTGTTCTTGCAGGGAATAGGGTGCCCACGCGAGGTCCTCGGGGTCTTGAAAAGCTTACTAACCTTAAAAGGAAACAGACCTGAAACTAATGCCTCAAGGACTCCGCTCCAAGCTTCCACTTCGGCAGGGCTATTCTAGGCTTTACCTTGAGGAAAGGACTCACGTCAAGCTCCCTTTTAGCTCTAGAGCGTCTCAGGCGAGGCTCCCACCCAGTCTATGAAAGCACCCTGTTGATGTAGAGAACACTCGTTCCCTTCCCAGAGCCCTGCCTACAGACACTGGAGACCCGTCCTAAAATTGTAATTTAGATAGCTTCAATGCAGCTTGAAAGGAGCATTCAAAATGGGTAAGCAAGGCTTGTGAGATAAGTTCCCCGTTTCCAGCGAACATGCAGCCTACCTCCTTGTGATTTCTACCAAGTAAATATACACTCTAGCTACACACTGGTCCCTTCCTTGAATAAAGTTTATTTGGCACGGAATTCTGCGTGTAGCCAACCGCCTCCCCCAGGGAGCGCTCTGGGTAGGCTATCGGGCTTAGCTTCTTCTAAAACCCTGGAGTGTAAGAGGAAGAACTGTGCTTTGGTTACAGCAGGAAAGCAAGCCGACTTTCTCCTGTAAGGATGGGGTCTTAAGGTTTGACTTTAAAGAAAGAATGCGTTGCAGTTTTGGTTTCTCAGTGCCGCTCAGCCTAGGGCAATGAGAGAGATTTGCATGACATACAGGACTTGAGAGAACACATTTCCTGGAGTTGTTGGAGAGCTGAGGTAATCTAGCTCTTCCAAGGAAGAGTGCAGTGTGTTGCCCTACACACAAAATACACAGTGACTGGGAAATGTTTCCGGGCCTGCATGTTTCTTAGTAGCCCAGTGGAGCCTGCTGGTACTCGGTGCTCTTGCAGGGAATAGGGTGCCAACGAGAGGTCCTCGGTGTCTTGAAAAGCTTACTGACCTTAAAAGAAAACAGACCTAAAACAAATGCCACAAGGAAACTGCTGCAAGCTTAGCTTCGGCAGGGCTATTCAAGGCTTTACCTGGAGGAAAGAACTCACGTCAAGTGTCCTTTATCTCTAGGGCGTCTGAGGAGAGGCTCCCACCCAGGCTATGAAAGCACCCTGTTGATGGAGAGAACACTCGTTCCCTTCCCAGAGCCCTGCCTACAATGACTAAAGACTCGTCCTAAAACTGTTATTTAGGTAACTTCAAGGCAGCATGAATGGAGCATTCAAAATGGGAAAGCAAGGCTTGTGCCATAAGGTCCCCTTTTCCAGCGAACACGCGGCCTACCTACTTGTGATTTCTACCAAGTAAATATACACTCTAGCTAAACACTGGTCCCTTCCTTGAATAAAGTTTATTTGGCACGGAGTTCTGCGTGTAGCCAACAGCCTCCCCCAAGGAGCGCTCTAGGTAGGCTATCGGGCTTAGCTTCTTCTAAAACCCTGCAGTGTAAGAGGAAGAACTGTGCTTTGGTTACAGCAGGAACGCAAGCTGACTTTCTCCTGTAAGGATGGGGTCTTAAGGTATGACTTTGTAGAAGGAATGCGAAGCAGTTTTGGTTTCTCAGTGCCGCTCAGCCTAGGGCAATGAGGCAGATTTGCATGACTTGTAGGACGTGAGAGAGCACATTTCCTGGAGCTGTTGGAGAGCTGAGGAAATCTAGCTCTTCCAAGGAAGAGTGCAGTGTGTTGGCCTACACACAAAATAGACAGAGTGACTGGGAAAGGTTTCCGGGCCTGGATGTTTCTTAGTAGCCCAGTGGAGACTGCCGGTACTCGGTGGTCTTCCAGGGAATAAGGTGCCCAGGCGAGGTCCTCGGTGTCCTGAAAAGCTTACTAACCTTAAAAGGAAACCGACCTGAAACTAATGCCTCAAGGACTCCGCTCCAAGCTTCCACTTCGGCAGGGCTATTCTAGGCTTTACCTTGAGGAAAGGACTCACGTCAAGTTTCCTTTTAGCTGTAGAGCGTCTGAGCAGAGGCTCCCACCCAGGCTATGAAAGCACCCTGTTGATGTAGAGAACACTCGTTCCCTTCCCAGAGCCCTGCCTACAGCGACTAGAGACCCGTCCTAATATTGTTATTTAGGTAGCTTCAAGGCAGCTTGAATGGAGCATTCAAAATAGGTAAGCAAGGCTTGTGCCATAAGTTCCCCGTTTCCAGCGAACATGCAGCATACCTCCTTGTGATTTCAACCAAGTAAATATACACTCTAGCTACACACTGGCCCCTTCCTTGAATAAAGTTTATTTGGCACGGAGTTCTGCGTGTAGCCAACCGCCTCCCCCAGGGAGCGCTCTGGGTAGGTTATCGGGCTTAGCTTCTTCTAAAACCCTGGAGTGTAAGAGGAAGAACTGTGCTTTGGTTACAACAGGAACGCAAGCCGACTTTCTCCTGTAAGGATGGGGTCTTAAGGAATGACTTTGTAGCAGGAATGCGAAGCAGTTTTGGTTTCTCAGTGCCGCTCAGCCTAGGTCAATGAGGCAGATTTGCATGACTTGTAGGACGTGAGAGAGTACATTTCCTGGAGCTCTTGGAGAGCTGAGGAAATTTAGCTCTTCCAAGGAAGAGTGCAGTGTGTTGTCCTACACACAAAATACAAAGAGTGACTGGGAAAGGTTTCCGGGCCTGGATGTTTCTTAGTAGCCCAGTGGAGACTGCCGGTACTCGGTGGTCTTCAGGGAATAAGGTGCCCACGCGAGGTCCTCGGTGTCTTGAAAAGCTTACTAACCTTAAAAGGAAAGAGACCTGAAACTAATGCCTCAAGGACTCCGCTCCAAGCTTCCACTTCGGCAGGGCTATTCTAGGCTTTACCTTGAGGAAAAGACTCACGTCAAGTTTCCTTTTAGCTGTAGAGCGTCTGAGCAGAGGCTCCCACCCAGGCTATGAAAGCACCCTGTTGATGTAGAGAACACTCGTTCCCTTCCCAGAGCCCTGCCTACAGAGACTAGAGACCCGTCCTAAAATTGTTATTTAGGTAGCTTCAAGGCAGCTTGAATGGAGCATTCAAAATGGGTAAGCAAGGCTTGTGCCATAAGTTCCCCGTTTCCAGCGAACATGCAGCCTACCTCCTTGTGATTTCAACCAAGTAAATATACACTCTAGCTACACACTGGTCCCTTCCTTGAATAAAGTTTATTTGGCACGGAATTCTGCGTGTAGCCAACCGCCTCCCCCAGGGAGCGCTCTGGGTAGGCTATCGGGCTTAGCTTCTTCTAAAACCCTGGAGTGTAAGAGGAAGAACTGTGCTTTGGTTACAGCAGGAACGCAAGCCGACTTTCTCCTGTAAGGATGGGGTCTTAAGGAGTGACTTTGTAGCAGGAATGCGAAGCACTTTTGGTTTCTCAGTGCCGCTCAGCCTAGGGCAATGAGGGAGATTTGCATGACATATAAGACTTGAGAGAACACATTTCCTGGAGTTGTTGGAGAGCTGAGGAAATCTAGCTCTTCCAAGGAAGAGTGTAGTGTGTTGGCCTACACACAAAATACAAAGAGTGACTGGGAAAAGTTTCCGGGCCAGGATGTATCTTAGTAGCCCAGTGGAGCCTGCCGGTACTCGGTGTTCTTGCAGGGAATAGGGTGCCCACGCGAGGTCCTCGGGGTCTTGAAAAGCTTACTAACCTTAAAAGGAAACAGACCTGAAACTAATGCCTCAAGGACTCCGCTCCAAGCTTCCACTTCGGCAGGGCTATTCTAGGCTTTACCTTGAGGAAAGGACTCACGTCAAGCTCCCTTTTAGCTCTAGAGCGTCTCAGGCGAGGCTCCCACCCAGTCTATGAAAGCACCCTGTTGATGTAGAGAACAGTCGTTCCCTTCCCAGAGCCCTGCCTACAGACACTGGAGACCCGTCCTAAAATTGTAATTTAGATAGCTTCAATGCAGCTTGAAAGGAGCATTCAAAATGGGTAAGCAAGGCTTGTGAGATAAGTTCCCCGTTTCCAGCGAACATGCAGCCTACCTCCTTGTGATTTCTACCAAGTAAATATACACTCTAGCTACACACTGGTCCCTTCCTTGAATAAAGTTTATTTGGCACGGAATTCTGCGTGTAGCCAACCGCCTCCCCCAGGGAGCGCTCTGGGTAGGCTATCGGGCTTAGCTTCTTCTAAAACCCTGGAGTGTAAGAGGAAGAACTGTGCTTTGGTTACAGCAGGAAAGCAAGCCGACTTTCTCCTGTAAGGATGGGGTCTTAAGGTTTGACTTTAAAGAAGTAATGCGTTGCAGTTTTGGTTTCTCAGTGCCGCTCAGCCTAGGGCAATGAGGGAGATTTGCATGACATATAGGACTTGAGAGAACACATTTCCTGGAGTTGTTGGAGAGCTGAGGAAATCTAGCTCTTCCAAGGAAGAGTGCAGTGTGTTGCCCTACACACAAAATACACAGTGACTGGGAAATGTTTCCGGGCCTGGAGGTTTCTTAGTAGCCCAGTGGAGCCTGCTGGTACTCGGTGCTCTTGCAGGGAATAGGGTGCCCACGAGAGGTCCTCGGTGTCTTGAAAAGCTTACTGACCTTAAAAGAAAACAGACCTAAAACAAATGCCACAAGGAAACTGCTGCAAGCTTAGCTTCGGCAGGGCTATTCAAGGCTTTACCTGGAGGAAAGAACTCACGTCAAGTGTCCTTTATCTCTAGGGCGTCTGAGGAGAGGCTCCCACCCAGGCTATGAAAGCACCCTGTTGATGCAGAGAACACTCGTTCCCTTCCCAGAGCCCTGCCTACAATGACTAAAGACTCGTCCTAAAACTGTTATTTAGGTAACTTCAAGGCAGCATGAATGGAGCATTCAAAATGGGAAAGCAAGTCTTGTGCCATAAGGTCCCCGTTTCCAGCGAACACGCGGCCTACCTACTTGTGATTTCTACCAAGTAAATATACACTCTAGCTAAACACTGGTCCCTTCCTTGAATAAAGTTTATTTGGCACGGAGTTCTGCGTGTAGCCAACAGCCTCCCCCAAGGAGCGCTCTAGGTAGGCTATCGGGCTTAGCTTCTTCTAAAACCCTGCAGTGTAAGAGGAAGAACTGTGCTTTGGTTACAGCAGGAACGCAAGCTGACTTTCTCCTGTAAGGATGGGGTCTTAAGGTATGACTTTGTAGAAGGAATGCGAAGCAGTTTTGGTTTCTCAGTGCCGCTCAGCCTAGGGCAATGAGGCAGATTTGCATGACTTGTAGGACGTGAGAGAGCACATTTCCTGGAGCTGTTGAAGAGCTGAGGAAATCTAGCTCTTCCAAGGAAGAGTGCAGTGTGTTGGCCTACACACAAAATACACAGAGTGACTGGGAAAGGTTTCCGGGCCTGGATGTTTCTTAGTAGCCCAGTGGAGACTGCCGGTACTCGGTGGTCTTCCAGGGAATAAGGTGCCCACGCGAGGTCCTCGGTGTCTTGAAAAGCTTACTAACCTTAAAAGGAAACAGACCTGAAACTAATGCCTCAAGGACTCCGCTCCAAGCTTCCACTTCGGCAGGGCTATTCTAGGCTTTACCTTGAAGAAATGACTCACGTCAAGTTTCCTTTTAGCTCTAGAGCGTCTCAGGCGAGGCTCCCACCCAGGCTATGAAAGCACCCTGTTGATGTAGAGAACAGTCGTTCCCTTCCCAGAGCCCTACCTACAGAGACTAGAGACCCGTCCTAAAATTGTTATTTAGGTAGCTTCAAGGCAGCTTGAATGGAGCATTCAAAATGGGTAAGCAAGGCTTGTGCCATAAGTTCCCCGTTTCCAGTGAACATGCAGCCTACCTCCTTGTGATTTCAACCAAGTAAATATACACTCTAGCTACACACTGGTCCCTTCCTTGAATAAAGTTTATTTGGCACGGAATTCTGCGAGTAGCCAACCGCCTCCCCCAGGGAGCGCTCTGGGTAGGCTATCGGGCTTAGCTTCTTCTAAAACCCTGCAGTGTAAGAGGAAGAACTGTGCTTTGGTTACAGCAGGAACGCAAGCCGACTTTCTCCTGTAAGGATGGGGTCTTAAGGAATGACTTTGTAGCAGGAATGCGAAGCAGTTTTGGTTTCTCAGTGCCGCTCAGCCTAGGGCAATGAGGGAGATTTGCATGACATATAGGACTTCAGAGAACACATTTCCTGGAGTTGTTGGAGAGCTGAGGAAATCTAGCTCTTCCAAGGAAGAGTGCAGTGTGTTGCCCTACACACAAAATACACAGTGACTGGGAAATGTTTCCGGGCCTGGATGTTTCTTAGTAGCCCAGTGGAGCCTGCTGGTACTCGGTGCTCTTGCAGGGAATAGGGTGCCCACGAGAGGTCCTCGGTGTCTTGAAAAGCTTACTAACCTTAAAAGAAAACAGACCTAAAACAAATGCCACAAGGAAACTGCTGCAAGCTTAGCTTCGGCAGGGCTATTCAAGGCTTTACCTGGAGGAAAGAACTCACGTCAAGTGTCCTTTATCTCTAGGGCGTCTGAGGAGAGGCTCCCACCCAGGCTATGAAAGCACCCTGTTGATGCAGAGAACACTCGTTCCCTTCCCAGAGCCCTGCCTACAATGACTAAAGACTCGTCCTAAAACTGTTATTTAGGTAACTTCAAGGCAGCATGAATGCAGCATTCAAAATGGGAAAGCAAGGCTTGTGCCATAAGGTCCCCGTTTCCAGCGAACACGCGGCCTACCTACTTGTGATTTCTACCAAGTAAATATACACTCTAGCTAAACACTGGTCCCTTCCTTGAATAAAGTTTATTTGGCTCGGAGTTCTGCGTGTAGCCAACAGCCTCCCACAAGGAGCGCTCTAGGTAGGCTATCGGGCTTAGCTTCTTCTAAAACCCTGCAGTGTAAGAGGAAGAACTGTGCTTTGGTTACAGCAGGAACGCAAGCTGACTTTCTCCTGTAAGGATGGGGTCTTAAGGTATGACTTTGTAGAAGGAATGCGAAGCAGTTTTGGTTTCTCAGTGCCGCTCAGCCTAGGGCAATGAGGCAGATTTGCATGACTTGTAGGACGTGAGAGAGCACATTTCCTGGAGCTGTTGGAGAGCTGAGGAAATCTAGCCTTTCCAAGGAAGAGTGCAGTGTGTTGGCCTACACACAAAATACACAGAGTGACTGGGAAAGGTTTCCGGGCCTGGATGTTTCTTAGTAGCCCAGTGGAGACTGCCGGTACTCGGTGGTCTTCAGGGAATAAAGTGCCCACGCGAGGTCCTCGGTGTCTTGAAAAGCTTACTATCCTTAAAAGGAAAGAGACCTGAAACTAATGCCTCAAGGACTCCGCTCCAAGCTTCCACTTCGGCAGGGCTATTCTAGGCTTTACCTTGAGGAAAGGACTCACGTCAAGTTTCCTTTTAGCTGTAGAGCGTCTGAGCAGAGGCTCCCACCCAGGCTATGAAAGCACCCTGTTGATGTAGAGAACACTCGTTCCCTTCCCAGAGCCCTGCCTACAGAGACTAGAGACCCGTCCTAAAATTGTTATTTAGGTAGCTTCAAGGCAGCTTGAATGGAGCATTCAAAATGGGTAAGCAAGTCTTGTGCCATAAGTTCCCCGTTTCCAGCGAACATGCAGCCTACCTCCTTGTGATTTCAACCAAGTAAATATACACTCTAGCTACACACTGGTCCCTTCCTTGAATAAAGTTTATTTGGCACGGAATTCTGCGTGTAGCCAACCGCCTCCCCCAGGGAGCGCTCTGGGTAGGCTATCGGGCTTAGCTTCTTCTAAAACCCTGGAGTGTAAGAGGAAGAACTGTGCTTTGGTTACAGCAGGAACGCAAGCCGACTTTCTCCTGTAAGGATGGGGTCTTAAGGAGTGACTTTATAGCAGGAATGCGAAGCACTTTTGGTTTCTCAGTGCCGCTCAGCCTAGGGCAATGAGGGAGATTTGCATGACATATAAGACTTGAGAGAACACATTTCCTGGAGTTGTTGGAGAGCTGAGGAAATCTAGCTCTTCCAAGGAAGAGCGTAGTGTGTTGGCCTACACACAAAATACAAAGAGTGACTGGAAAAAGTTTCCGGGCCAGGATGTATCTTAGTAGCCCAGTGGAGCCTGCCGGTACTCGGTGTTCTTGCAGGGAATAGGGTGCCCACGCGAGGTAATCGGGGTCTTGAAAAGCTTACTAACCTTAAAAGGAAACAGACCTGAAACTAATGCCTCAAGTACTCCGCTCCAAGCTTCCACTTCGGCAGGGCTATTCTAGGCTTTACCTTGAGGAAAGGACTCACGTCAAGCTCCCTTTTAGCTCTAGAGCGTCTCAGGCGAGGCTCCCACCCAGTCTATGAAAGCACCCTGTTGATGTAGAGAACAGTCGTTCCCTTCCCAGAGCCCTGCCTACAGACACTGGAGACCTGTCCTAAAATTGTAATTTAGATAGCTTCAATGCACCTTGAAAGGAGCATTCAAAATGGGTAAGCAAGGCTTGTGAGATAAGTTCCCCGTTTCCAGCGAACATGCAGCCTACCTCCTTGTGATTTCTACCAAGTAAATATACACTCTAGCTACACACTGGTCCCTTCCTTGAATAAAGTTTATTTGGCACGGAATTCTGCGTGTAGCCAACCGCCTCCCCCAGGGAGCGCTCTGGGTAGGCTATCGGACTTAGCTTCTTCTAAAACCCTGGAGTGTAAGAGGAAGAACTGTGCTTTGGTTACAGCAGGAAAGCAAGCCGACTTTCTCCTGTAAGGATGGGGTCTTAAGGTTTGACTTTAAAGAAGTAATGCGTTGCAGTTTTGGTTTCTCAGTGCCGCTCAGCCTAGGGCAATGAGGGAGATTTGCATGACATATAGGACTTGAGAGAACACATTTCCTGGAGTTGTTGGAGAGCTGAGGAAATCTAGCTCTTCCAAGGAAGAGTGCAGTGTGTTGCCCTACACACAAAATACACAGTGACTGGGAAATGTTTCCGAGCCTGGAGGTTTCTTAGTAGCCCAGTGGAGCCTGCTGGTACTCGGTGCTCTTGCAGGGAATAGGGTGCCCACGAGAGGTCCTCGGTGTCTTGAAAAGCTTACTGACCTTAAAAGAAAACAGACCTAAAACAAATGCCACAAGGAAACTGCTGCAAGCTTAGCTTCGGCAGGGCTATTCAAGGCTTTACCTGGAGGAAAGAACTCACGTCAAGTGTCCTTTATCTCTAGGGCGTCTGAGGAGAGGCTCCCACCCAGGCTATGAAAGCACCCTGTTGATGCAGAGAACACTCGTTCCCTTCCCAGAGCCCTGCCTACAATGACTAAAGACTCGTCCTAAAACTGTTATTTAGGTAACTTCAAGGCAGCATGAATGGAGCATTCAAAATGGGAAAGCAAGTCTTGTGCCATAAGGTCCCCGTTTCCAGCGAACACGCGGCCTACCTACTTGTGATTTCTACCAAGTAAATATACACTCTAGCTAAACACTGGTCCCTTCCTTGAATAAAGTTTATTTGGCACGGAGTTCTGCGTGTAGCCAACAGCCTCCCCCAAGGAGCGCTCTAGGTAGGCTATCGGGCTTAGCTTCTTCTAAAACCCTGCAGTGTAAGAGGAAGAACTGTGCTTTGGTTACAGCAGGAACGCAAGCTGACTTTCTCCTGTAAGGATGGGGTCTTAAGGTATGACTTTGTAGAAGGAATGCGAAGCAGTTTTGGTTTCTCAGTGCCGCTCAGCCTAGGGCAATGAGGCAGATTTGCATGACTTGTAGGACGTGAGAGAGCACATTTCCTGGAGCTGTTGAAGAGCTGAGGAAATCTAGCTCTTCCAAGGAAGAGTGCAGTGTGTTGGCCTACACACAAAATACACAGAGTGACTGGAAAGGTTTCCGGGCCTGGATGTTTCTTAGTAGCCCAGTGGAGACTGCCGGTACTCGGTGGTCTTCCAGGGAATAAGGTGCCCACGCGAGGTCCTCGGTGTCTTGAAAAGCTTACTAACCTTAAAAGGAAACAGACCTGAAACTAATGCCTCAAGGACTCCGCTCCAAGCTTCCACTTCGGCAGGGCTATTCTAGGCTTTACCTTGAAGAAATGACTCACGTCAAGTTTCCTTTTAGCTCTAGAGCGTCTCAGGCGAGGCTCCCACCCAGGCTATGAAAGCACCCTGTTGATGTAGAGAACAGTCGTTCCCTTCCCAGAGCCCTACCTACAGAGACTAGAGACCCGTCCTAAAATTGTTATTTAGGTAGCTTCAAGGCAGCTTGAATGGAGCATTCAAAATGGGTAAGCAAGGCTTGTGCCATAAGTTCCCCGTTTCCAGTGAACATGCAGCCTACCTCCTTGTGATTTCAACCAAGTAAATATACACTCTAGCTACACACTGGTCCCTTCCTTGAATAAAGTTTATTTGGCACGGAATTCTGCGAGTAGCCAACCGCCTCCCCCAGGGAGCGCTCTGGGTAGGCTATCGGGCTTAGCTTCTTCTAAAACCCTGCAGTGTAAGAGGAAGAACTGTGCTTTGGTTACAGCAGGAACGCAAGCCGACTTTCTCCTGTAAGGATGGGGTCTTAAGGAATGACTTTGTAGCAGGAATGCGAAGCAGTTTTGGTTTCTCAGTGCCGCTCAGCCTAGGGCAATGAGGGAGATTTGCATGACATATAGGACTTGAGAGAACACATTTCCTGGAGTTGTTGGAGAGCTGAGGAAATCTAGCTCTTCCAAGGAAGAGTGCAGTGTGTTGCCCTACACACAAAATACACAGTGACTGGGAAATGTTTCCGGGCCTGGATGTTTCTTAGTAGCCCAGTGGAGCCTGCTGGTACTCGGTGCTCTTGCAGGGAATAGGGTGCCCACGAGAGGTCCTCGGTGTCTTGAAAAGCTTACTAACCTTAAAAGAAAACAGACCTAAAACAAATGCCACAAGGAAACTGCTGCAAGCTTAGCTTCGGCAGGGCTATTCAAGGCTTTACCTGGAGGAAAGAACTCACGTCAAGTGTCCTTTATCTCTAGGGCGTCTGAGGAGAGGCTCCCACCCAGGCTATGAAAGCACCCTGTTGATGCAGAGAACACTCGTTCCCTTCCCAGAGCCCTGCCTACAATGACTAAAGACTCGTCCTAAAACTGTTATTTAGGTAACTTCAAGGCAGCATGAATGCAGCATTCAAAATGGGAAAGCAAGGCTTGTGCCATAAGGTCCCCGTTTCCAGCGAACACGCGGCCTACCTACTTGTGATTTCTACCAAGTAAATATACACTCTAGCTAAACACTGGTCCCTTCCTTGAATAAAGTTTATTTGGCTCGGAGTTCTGCGTGTAGCCAACAGCCTCCCACAAGGAGCGCTCTAGGTAGGCTATCGGGCTTAGCTTCTTCTAAAACCCTGCAGTGTAAGAGGAAGAACTGTGCTTTGGTTACAGCAGGAACGCAAGCTGACTTTCTCCTGTAAGGATGGGGTCTTAAGGTATGACTTTGTAGAAGGAATGCGAAGCAGTTTTGGTTTCTCAGTGCCGCTCAGCCTAGGGCAATGAGGCAGATTTGCATGACTTGTAGGACGTGAGAGAGCACATTTCCTGGAGCTGTTGGAGAGCTGAGGAAATCTAGCCTTTCCAAGGAAGAGTGCAGTGTGTTGGCCTACACACAAAATACACAGAGTGACTGGGAAAGGTTTCCGGGCCTGGATGTTTCTTAGTAGCCCAGTGGAGACTGCCGGTACTCGGTGGTCTTCAGGGAATAAAGTGCCCACGCGAGGTCCTCGGTGTCTTGAAAAGCTTACTATCCTTAAAAGGAAAGAGACCTGAAACTAATGCCTCAAGGACTCCGCTCCAAGCTTCCACTTCGGCAGGGCTATTCTAGGCTTTACCTTGAGGAAAGGACTCACGTCAAGTTTCCTTTTAGCTGTAGAGCGTCTGAGCAGAGGCTCCCACCCAGGCTATGAAAGCACCCTGTTGATGTAGAGAACACTCGTTCCCTTCCCAGAGCCCTGCCTACAGAGACTAGAGACCCGTCCTAAAATTGTTATTTAGGTAGCTTCAAGGCAGCTTGAATGGAGCATTCAAAATGGGTAAGCAAGGCTTGTGCCATAAGTTCCCCGTTTCCAGCGAACATGCAGCCTACCTCCTTGTGATTTCAACCAAGTAAATATACACTCTAGCTACACACTGGTCCCTTCCTTGAATAAAGTTTATTTGGCACGGAATTCTGCGTGTAGCCAACCGCCTCCCCCAGGGAGCGCTCTGGGTAGGCTATCGGGCTTAGCTTCTTCTAAAACCCTGGAGTGTAAGAGGAAGAACTGTGCTTTGGTTACAGCAGGAACGCAAGCCGACTTTCTCCTGTAAGGATGGGGTCTTAAGGAGTGACTTTGTAGCAGGAATGCGAAGCACTTTTGGTTTCTCAGTGCCGCTCAGCCTAGGGCAATGAGGGAGATTTGCATGACATATAAGACTTGAGAGAACACATTTCCTGGAGTTGTTGGAGAGCTGAGGAAATCTAGCTCTTCCAAGGAAGAGCGTAGTGTGTTGGCCTACACACAAAATACAAAGAGTGACTGGAAAAAGTTTCCGGGCCAGGATGTATCTTAGTAGCCCAGTGGAGCCTGCCGGTACTCGGTGTTCTTGCAGGGAATAGGGTGCCCACGCGAGGTAATCGGGGTCTTGAAAAGCTTACTAACCTTAAAAGGAAACAGACCTGAAACTAATGCCTCAAGTACTCCGCTCCAAGCTTCCACTTCGGCAGGGCTATTCTAGGCTTTACCTTGAGGAAAGGACTCACGTCAAGCTCCCTTTTAGCTCTAGAGCGTCTCAGGCGAGGCTCCCACCCAGTCTATGAAATCACCCTGTTGATGTAGAGAACACTCGTTCCCTTCCCAGAGCCCTGCCTGCAGACACTGGAGACCCGTCCTAAAATTGTAATTTAGATAGCTTCAATGCAGGTTGAATGGAGCATTCAAAATGGGTAAGCAAGGCTTGTGCCATAAGTTCCCCGTTTCCAGCGAACATGCAGCCTACCTCCTTGTGATTTCTACCAAGTAAATATACACTCTAGCTACACACTGGTCCCTTCCTTGAATAAAGTTTATTTGGCACGGAATTCTGCGTGTAGCCAACCGCCTCCCACAGGGAGCGCTCTGGGTAGGCTATCGGGCTTAGCTTCTTCTAAAACCCTGGAGTGTAAGAGGAAGAACTGTGCTTTGGTTACAGCAGGAAAGCAAGCCGACTTTCTCCTGTAAGGATGGGGTCTTAAGGTTTGACTTTAAAGAAGTAATGCGTTGCAGTTTTGGTTTCTCAGTGCCGCTCTGCCTAGGGCAATGAGGGAGATTTGCATGACATATAGGACTTGAGAGAACACATTTCCTGGAGTTGTTGGAGAGCTGAGGAAATCTAGCTCTTCCAAGGAAGAGTGCAGTGTGTTGCCCTACACACAAAATACACAGTGACTGGGAAATATTTCAGGGCCTGGATGTTTCTTAGTAGCCCAGTGGAGCCTGCTGGTACTCGGTGCTCTTGCAGGGAATAGGGTGCCCACGAGAGGTCCTCGGTGTCTTGAAAAGCTTACTGACCTTAAAAGAAAACAGACCTAAAACAAATGCCACAAGGAAACTGCTGCAAGCTTAGCTTCGGCAGGGCTATTCAAGGCTTTACCTGGAGGAAAGAACTCACGTCAAGTGTCCTTTATCTCTAGGGCGTCTGAGGAGAGGCTCCCACCCAGGCTATGAAAGCACCCTGTTGATGGAGAGAACACTCGTTCCCTTCCCAGAGCCCTGCCTACAATGACTAAAGACTCGTCCTAAAACTGTTATTTAGGTAACTTCAAGGCAGCATGAATGGAGCATTCAAAATGGGAAAGCAAGGCTTGTGCCATAAGGTCCCCGTTTCCAGCGAACACGAGGCCTACCTACTTGTGATTTCTACCAAGTAAATATACACTCTAGCTAAACACTGGTCCCTTCCTTGAATAAAGTTTATTTGGCACGGAGTTCTGCGTGTAGCCAACAGCCTCCCCCAAGGAGCGCTCTAGGTAGGCTATCGGGCTTAGCTTCTTCTAAAACCCTGCAGTGTAAGAGGAAGAACTGTGCTTTGGTTACAGCAGGAACGCAAGCTGACTTTCTCCTGTAAGGATGGGGTCTTAAGGTATGACTTTGTAGAAGGAATGCGAAGCAGTTTTGGTTTCTCAGTGCCGCTCAGCCTAGGGCAATGAGGCAGATTTTCATGACTTGTAGGACGTGAGAGAGTACATTTCCTTTAGCTCTTGGAGAGCTGAGGAAATCTAGCTCTTCCAAGGAAGAGTGCAGTGTGTTGGCCTACACACAAAATACAAAGAGTGACTGGGAAAGGTTTCCGGGCCTGGATGTTTCTTAGTAGCCCAGTGGAGACTGCCGGTACTCGGTGGTCTTCCAGGGAATAAGGTGCCCACGCGAGGTCCTCGGTGTCTTGAAAAGCTTACTAACCTTAAAATGAAACAGACCTGAAACTAATGCCTAAAGGACTCCGCTCCAATATTCCACTTCGGCAGGGCTATTCTAGGCTTTACCTTGAGGAAAGGACTCACGTCAAGTTCCCTTTTAGCTCTAGAGCGTCTCAGGCGAGGCTCCCACCCAGTCTATGAAAGCACCCTGTTGATGTAGAGAACACTCGTTCCCTTCCCAGAGCCCTGCCTGCAGACACTGGAGACCCGTCCTAAAATTGTAATTTAGATAGCTTCAATGCAGCTTGAATGGAGCATTCAAAATGGGTAAGCAAGGCTTGTGCCATAAGTTCCCCGTTTCCAGCGAACATGCAGCCTACCTCCTTGTGATTTCTACCAAGTAAATATACACTCTAGCTACACACTGGTCCCTTCCTTGAATAAAGTTTATTTGGCACGGAATTCTGCGTGTAGCCAAACGCCTCCCCCAGGGAGCGCTCTGGGTAGGCTATCGGGCTTAGCTTCTTCTAAAACCCTGGAGTGTAAGAGGAAGAACTGTGCTTTGGTTACAGCAGGAAAGCAAGCCAACTTTCTCCTGTAAGGATGGGGTCTTAAGGTTTGACTTTAAAGAAGGAATGCGTTGCAGTTTTGGTTTCTCAGTGCCGCTCAGCCTAGGGCAATGAGGGAGATTTGCATGACATATAGGACTTGAGAGAACACATTTCCTGGAGTTGTTGGAGAGCTGAGGAAATCTAGCTCTTCCAAGGAAGAGTGCAGTGTGTTGCCCTACACACAAAATACACAGTGACTGGGAAACGTTTCCGGGCCTGGATGTTTCTTAGTAGCCCAGTGGAGCCTGCTGGTACTCGGTGCTCTTGCAGGGAATAGGGTGCCCACGAGAGGTCCTCGGTGTCTTGAAAAGCTTACTGACCTTAAAAGAAAACAGACCTAAAACAAATGCCACAAGGAAACTGCTGCAAGCTTAGCTTCGGCAGGGCTATTCAAGGCTTTACCTGGAGGAAAGAACTCACGTCAAGTGTCCTTTATCTCTAGGGCGTCTGAGGAGAGGCTCCCACCCAGGCTATGAAAGCACCCTGTTGATGGAGAGAACAGTCGTTCCCTTCCCAGAGCCCTGCCTACAATGACTAAAGACTCGTCCTAAAACTGTTATTTAGGTAACTTCAAGGCAGCATGAATGGAGCATTCAAAATGGGAAAGCAAGGCTTGTGCCATAAGGTCCCCGTTTCCAGCGAACACGCGGCCTACCTACTTGTGATTTCTACCAAGTAAATATACACTCTAGCTAAACACTGGTCCCTTCCTTGAATAAAGTTTATTTGGCACGGAGTTCTGCGTGTAGCCAACAGCCTCCCCCAAGGAGCGCTCTAGGTAGGCTATCGTGCTTAGCTTCTTCTAAAACCCTGCAGTGTAAGAGGAAGAACTGTGCTTTGGTTACAGCAGGAACGCAAGCCGACTTTCTCCTGTAAGGATGGGGTCTTAAGGCATGACTTTGTAGCAGGAATGCGAAGCAGTTTTGGTTTCTCAGTGCCGCTCAGCCTAGGGCAATGAGGGAGATTTGCATGACATATAAGACTTGAGAGAACACATTTCCTGGAGTTGTTGGAGAGCTGAGGAAATCTAGCTCTTCCAAGGAAGAGTGTAGTGTGTTGGCCTACACACAAAATACAAAGAGTGACTGGGAAAAGTTTCCGGGCCAGGATGTTTCTTAGTAGCCCAGTGGAGCCTGCCGGTAGTAGGTGTTCTTGCAGGGAAGAGGGTGCCCACGCGAGGTCCTCGGGGTCTTCAAAAGCTTACTAACCATAAAAGGAAACAGACCTGAAACTAATGCCTCAAGGACTCCGCTCCAAGCTTCCACTTCGGCAGCGCTATTCTAGGCTTTACCTTGAGGAAAGGACTCACGTCAAGTTCCCTTTTAGCTCTAGAGCGTCTCAGGCGAGGCTCCCACCCAGTCTATGAAATCACCCTGTTGATGTAGAGAACACTCGTTCCCTTCCCAGAGCCCTGCCTGCAGACACTGGAGACCCGTCCTAAAATTGTAATTTAGATAGCTTCAATGCAGGTTGAATGCAGCATTCAAAATGGGTAAGCAAGGCTTGTGCCATAAGTTCCCCGTTTCCAGCGAACATGCAGCCTACCTCCTTGTGATTTCTACCAAGTAAATATACACTCTAGCTACACACTGGTCCCTTCCTTGAATAAAGTTTATTTGGCACGGAATTCTGCGTGTAGCCAACCGCCTCCCCCAGGGAGCGCTCTGGGTAGGCTATCGGGCTTAGCTTCTTCTAAAACCCTGGAGTGTAAGAGGAAGAACTGTGCTTTGGTTACAGCAGGAAAGCAAGCCGACTTTCTCCTGTAAGGATGGGGTCTTAAGGTTTGACTTTAAAGAAGTAATGCGTTGCAGTTTTGGTTTCTCAGTGCCGCTCAGCCTAGGGCAATGAGGGAGATTTGCATGACATATAGGACTTGAGAGAACACATTTCCTGGAGTTGTTGGAGAGCTGAGGAAATCTAGCTCTTCCAAGGAAGAGTGCAGTGTGTTGCCCTACACACAAAATACACAGTGACTGGGAAATGTTTCCGGGCCTGGAGGTTTCTTAGTAGCCCAGTGGAGCCTGCTGGTACTCGGTGCTCTTGCAGGGAATAGGGTGCCCACGAGAGGTCCTCGGTGTCTTGAAAAGCTTACTGACCTTAAAAGAAAACAGACCTAAAACAAATGCCACAAGGAAACTGCTGCAAGCTTAGCTTCGGCAGGGCTATTCAAGGCTTTACCTGGAGGAAAGAACTCACGTCAAGTGTCCTTTATCTCTAGGGCGTCTGAGGAGAGGCTCCCACCCAGGCTATGAAAGCACCCTGTTGATGGAGAGAACACTCGTTCCCTTCCCAGAGCCCTGCCTACAATGACTAAAGACTCGTCCTAAAACTGTTATTTAGGTAACTTCAAGGCAGCATGAATGGAGCATTCAAAATGGGAAAGCAAGGCTTGTGCCATAAGGTCCCCGTTTCCAGCGAACACGAGGCCTACCTACTTGTGATTTCTACCAAGTAAATATACACTCTAGCTAAACACTGGTCCCTTCCTTGAATAAAGTTTATTTGGCACGGAGTTCTGCGTGTAGCCAACAGCCTCCCCCAAGGAGCGCTCTAGGTAGGCTATCGGGCTTAGCTTCTTCTAAAACCCTGCAGTGTAAGAGGAAGAACTGTGCTTTGGTTACAGCAGGAACGCAAGCTGACTTTCTCCTGTAAGGATGGGGTCTTAAGGTATGACTTTGTAGAAGGAATGCGAAGCAGTTTTGGTTTCTCAGTGCCGCTCAGCCTAGGGCAATGAGGCAGATTTTCATGACTTGTAGGACGTGAGAGAGTACATTTCCTTTAGCTCTTGGAGAGCTGAGGAAATCTAGCTCTTCCAAGGAAGAGTGCAGTGTGTTGGCCTACACACAAAATACAAAGAGTGACTGGGAAAGGTTTCCGGGCCTGGATGTTTCTTAGTAGCCCAGTGGAGACTGCCGGTACTCGGTGGTCTTCCAGGGAATAAGGTGCCCACGCGAGGTCCTCGGTGTCTTGAAAAGCTTACTAACCTTAAAATGAAACAGACCTGAAACTAATGCCTAAAGGACTCCGCTCCAATATTCCACTTCGGCAGTGCTATTCTAGGCTTTACCTTGAGGAAAGGACTCACGTCAAGTTCCCTTTTAGCTCTAGAGCGTCTCAGGCGAGGCTCCCACCCAGTCTATGAAAGCACCCTGTTGATGTAGAGAACACTCGTTCCCTTCCCAGAGCCCTGCCTGCAGACACTGGAGACCCGTCCTAAAATTGTAATTTAGATAGCTTCAATGCAGCTTGAATGGAGCATTCAAAATGGGTAAGCAAGGCTTGTGCCATAAGTTCCCCGTTTCCAGCGAACATGCAGCCTACCTCCTTGTGATTTCTACCAAGTAAATATACACTCTAGCTACACACTGGTCCCTTCCTTGAATAAAGTTTATTTGGCACGGAATTCTGCGTGTAGCCAAACGCCTCCCCCAGGGAGCGCTCTGGGTAGGCTATCGGGCTTAGCTTCTTCTAAAACCCTGGAGTGTAAGAGGAAGAACTGTGCTTTGGTTACAGCAGGAAAGCAAGCCAACTTTCTCCTGTAAGGATGGGGTCTTAAGGTTTGACTTTAAAGAAGGAATGCGTTGCAGTTTTGGTTTCTCAGTGCCGCTCAGCCTAGGGCAATGAGGGAGATTTGCATGACATATAGGACTTGAGAGAACACATTTCCTGGAGTTGTTGGAGAGCTGAGGAAATCTAGCTCTTCCAAGGAAGAGTGCAGTGTGTTGCCCTACACACAAAATACACAGTGACTGGGAAACGTTTCCGGGCCTGGATGTTTCTTAGTAGCCCAGTGGAGCCTGCTGGTACTCGGTGCTCTTGCAGGGAATAGGGTGCCCACGAGAGGTCCTCGGTGTCTTGAAAAGCTTACTGACCTTAAAAGAAAACAGACCTAAAACAAATGCCACAAGGAAACTGCTGCAAGCTTAGCTTCGGCAGGGCTATTCAAGGCTTTACCTGGAGGAAAGAACTCACGTCAAGTGTCCTTTATCTCTAGGGCGTCTGAGGAGAGGCTCCCACCCAGGCTATGAAAGCACCCTGTTGATGGAGAGAACACTCGTTCCCTTCCCAGAGCCCTGCCTACAATGACTAAAGACTCGTCCTAAAACTGTTATTTAGGTAACTTCAAGGCAGCATGAATGGAGCATTCAAAATGGGAAAGCAAGGCTTGTGCCATAAGGTCCCCGTTTCCAGCGAACACGCGGCCTACCTACTTGTGATTTCTACCAAGTAAATATACACTCTAGCTAAACACTGGTCCCTTCCTTGAATAAAGTTTATTTGGCACGGAGTTCTGCGTGTAGCCAACAGCCTCCCCCAAGGAGCGCTCTAGGTAGGCTATCGTGCTTAGCTTCTTCTAAAACCCTGCAGTGTAAGAGGAAGAACTGTGCTTTGGTTACAGCAGGAACGCAAGCCGACTTTCTCCTGTAAGGATGGGGTCTTAAGGCATGACTTTGTAGCAGGAATGCGAAGCAGTTTTGGTTTCTCAGTGCCGCTCAGCCTAGGGCAATGAGGGAGATTTGCATGACATATAAGACTTGAGAGAACACATTTCCTGGAGTTGTTGGAGAGCTGAGGAAATCTAGCTCTTCCAAGGAAGAGTGTAGTGTGTTGGCCTACACACAAAATACAAAGAGTGACTGGGAAAAGTTTCCGGGCCAGGATGTTTCTTAGTAGCCCAGTGGAGCCTGCCGGTAGTAGGTGTTCTTGCAGGGAAGAGGGTGCCCACGCGAGGTCCTCGGGGTCTTCAAAAGCTTACTAACCATAAAAGGAAACAGACCTGAAACTAATGCCTCAAGGACTCCGCTCCAAGCTTCCACTTCGGCAGCGCTATTCTAGGCTTTACCTTGAGGAAAGGACTCACGTCAAGTTCCCTTTTAGCTCTAGAGCGTCTCAGGCGAGGCTCCCACCCAGTCTATGAAAGCACCCTGTTGATGTAGAGAACACTCGTTCGCTTCCCAGAGCCCTGCCTGCAGACACTGGAGACCCGTCCTAAAATTGTAATTTAGATAACTTCAATGCAGCTTGAATGGAGCATTCAAAATGGGTAAGCAAGGCTTGTGCCATAAGTTCCCCGTTTCCAGCGAACATGCAGCCTACCTCCTTGTGATTTCTACCAAGTAAATATACACTCTAGCTACACACTGGTCCCTTCCTTGAATAAAGTTTATTTGGCACGGAATTCTGCGTGTAGCCAACCGCCTCCCCCAGGGAGCGCTCTGGCTAGGCTATCGGGCTTAGCTTCTTCTAAAACCCTGGAGTGTAAGAGGAAGAAATGTGCTTTGGTTACAGCAGGAAAGCAAGCCAACTTTCTCCTGTAAGGATGGGGTCTTAAGGTTTGACTTTAAAGAAGGAATGCGTTGCAGTTTTGGTTTCTCAGTGCCGCTCGGCCTAGGGCAATGAGGGAGATTTGCATGACATATAGGACTTGAGAGAACACATTTCCTGGAGTTGTTGGAGAGGTGAGGAAATCTAGCTCTTCCAAGGAAGAGTGCAGTGTGTTGCCCTACACACAAAATACACAGTGACTGGGAAATGTTTCCGGGCCTGGATGTTTCTTAGTAGCCCAGTGGAGCCTGCTGGTACTCGGTGCTCTTGCAGGGAATAGGGTGCCCACGAGAGGTCCTCGGTGTCTTGAAAAGCTTACTAAACTTAAAAGAAAACAGACCTAAAACAAATGCCACAAGGAAACTGCTGCAAGCTTAGCTTCGTCAGGGCTATTCAAGGCTTTACCTGGAGGAAAGAACTCACGTCAAGTGTCCTTTATCTCTAGGGCGTCTGAGGAGAGGCTCCCACCCAGGCTATGAAAGCACCCTGTTGATGCAGAGAACACTCGTTCCCTTCCCAGAGCCCTTCCTACAATGACTAAAGACTCGTCCTAAAACTGTTATTTAGTTAACTTCAAGGCAGCATGAATGGAGAATTCAAAATGGGAAAGCAAGGCTTGTGCCATAAGGTCCCCTTTTCCAGCGAACACGCGGCCTACCTACTTGTGATTTCTACCAAGTAAATATACACTCTAGCTAAACACTGGTCCCTTCCTTGAATAAAGTTTATTTGGCACGGAGTTCTGCGTGTAGCCAACAGCCTCCCCCAAGGAGCGCTCTAGGTAGGCTATCGGGCTTAGCTTCTTCTAAAACCCTGCAGTGTAAGAGGAAGAACTGTGCTTTGGTTACAGCAGGAACGCAAGCTGACTTTCTCCTGTAAGGATGGGGTCTTAAGGTATGACTTTGTAGAAGGAATGCGAAGCAGTTTTGGTTTCTCAGTGCCGCTCAGCCTAGGGCAATGAGGCAGATTTGCATGACTTGTAGGACGTGAGAGAGTACATTTCCTGGAGCTCTTGGAGAGCTGAGGAAATCTAGCTCTTCCACGGAAGAGTGCAGTGTGTTGACCTACACACAAAATACAAAGAGTGACTGGGAAAGGTTTCCGGGCCTGGATGTTTCTTAGTAGCCCAGTGGAGACTGCCGGTACTCGGTGGTCTTCCAGGGAATAAGGTGCCCACGCGAGGTCCTCGGTGTCTTGAAAAGCTTACTAACCTTAAAATGAAACAGACCTGAAACTAATGCCTCAAGGACTCCGCTCCAAGCTTCCACTTCGGCAGGGCTATTCTAGGCTTTACCTTGAGGAAAGGACTCACGTCAAGTTCCCTTTTAGCTCTAGAGCGTCTCAGGCGAGGCTCCCACCCAGTCTATGAAAGCACCCTGTTGATGTAGAGAACACTCGTTCCCTTCCCAGAGCCCTGCCTGCAGAAACTGGAGACCCGTCCTAAAATTGTAATTTAGATAGCTTCAATGCAGCTTGAATGGAGCATTGAAAATGGGTAAGCAAGGCTTGTGCCATAAGTTCCCCGTTTCCAGCGAACATGCAGCCTACCTCCTTGTGATTTCTACCAAGTAAATATACACTCTAGCTACACACTGGTCCCTTCCTTGAATAAAGTTTATTTGGCACGGAATTCTGCGTATAGCCAACCGCCTCCCCCTGGGAGCGCTCTGGGTAGGCTATCGGGCTTAGCTTCTTCTAAAACCCTGGAGTGTAAGAGGAAGAACTGTGCTTTGGTTACAGCAGGAAAGCAAGCCGACTTTCTCCTGTAAGGATGGGGTCTTAAGGTTTGACTTTAAAGAAGGAATGCGTTGCAGTTTTGGTTTCTCAGTGCCGCTCAGCCTAGGGCAATGAGGGAGATTTGCCTGACATATAAGACTTGAGAGAACACATTTCCTGGAGTTGTTGGAGAGCTGAGGAAATCTAGCTCTTCCAAGGAAGAGTGTAGTGTGCTGGCCTACACACAAAATACAAAGAGTGACTGGGAAAAGTTTCCGGGCCAGGATGTATCTTAGTAGCCCAGTGGAGCCTGCCGGTACTCGGTGTTCTTGCAGGGAATAGGGTGCCCACGCGAGGTCCTCGGGGTCTTGAAAAGCTTACTAACCTTAAAAGGAAACAGACCTGAAACTAATGCCTCAAGGACTCCGCTCCAAGCTTCCACTTCGGCAGGGCTATTCTAGGCTTTACCTTGAGGAAAGGACTCACGTCAAGCTCCCTTTTAGCTCTAGAGCGTCTCAGGCGAGGCTCCCACCCAGTCTATGAAAGCACCCTGTTGATGTAGAGAACACTCGTTCCCTTCCCAGAGCCCTGCCTACAGACACTGGAGACCCGTCCTAAAATTGTAATTTAGATAGCTTCAATGCAGCTTGAATGGAGCATTCAAAATGGGTAAGCAAGGCTTGTGAGATAAGTTCCCCGTTTCCAGCGAACATGCAGCCTACCTCCTTGTGATTTCTACCAAGTAAATATACACTCTAGCTACACACTGGTCCCTTCCTTGAATAAAGTTTATTTGGCACGGAATTCTGCGTGTAGCCAACCGCCTCCCCCAGGGAGCGTTCTGGGTAGGCTATCGGGCTTAGCTTCTTCTAAAACCCTGGAGTGTAAGAGGAAGAACTGTGCTTTGGTTACAGCAGGAAAGCAAGCCGACTTTCTCCTGTAAGGATGGGGTCTTAAGGTTTGACTTTAAAGAAGGAATGCGTTGCAGTTTTGGTTTCTCAGTGCCGCTCAGCCTAGGGCAATGAGGGAGATTTGCGTGACATACAGG
The DNA here is from genome assembly GCF_965194825.1 of Balaenoptera physalus. NCBI lineage: Eukaryota > Metazoa > Chordata > Mammalia > Artiodactyla > Balaenopteridae > Balaenoptera > Balaenoptera physalus. Next base: position 77,411 of record NW_028125087.1, read on the forward strand.
ACTTGAGAGAACACATTTCCTGGAGTTTTTGGAGAGCTGAGGTAATCTAGCTCTTCCATGGAAGAGTGCAGTGTGTTGCCCTACACACAAAATACACAGTGACTGGGAAATGTTTCCGGGCCTGGATGTTTCTTAGTAGCCCAGTGGAGCCTGCTGGTACTCGGTGCTCTTGCAGGGAATAGGGTGCCCACGAGAGGTCCTCGGTATCTTGAAAAGCTTACTGACCTTAAAAGAAAACAGACCTAAAACAAATGCCACAAGGAAACTGCTGCAAGCTTAGCTTCGTCAGGGCTATTCAAGGCTTTACCTGGAGGAAAGAACTCACGTCAAGTGTCCTTTATCTCTAGGGCGTCTGAGGAGAGGCTCCCACCCAGGCTATGAAAGCACCCTGTTGATGGAGAGAACACTCGTTCCCTTCCCAGAGCCCTGCCTACAATGACTAAAGACTCGTCCTAAAACTGTTATTTAGGTAACTTCAAGGCAGCATGAATGGAGCATTCAAAATGGGAAAGCAAGGCTTGTGCCATAAGGTCCCCGTTTCCAGCGAACACGCGGCCTACCTATTTGTGATTTCTACCAAGTAAATATACACTCTAGCTAAACACTGGTCCCTTCCTTGAATAAAGTTTATTTGGCACGGAGTTCTGCGTGTAGCCAACAGCCTCCCCCAAGGAGCGCTCTAGGTAGGCTATCGGGCTTAGCTTCTTCTAAAACCCTGCAGTGTAAGAGGAAGAACTGTGCTTTGGTTACAGCAGGAACGCAAGCTGACTTTCTCCTGTAAGGATGGGGTCTTAAGGTATGACTTTGTAGAAGGAATGCGAAGCAGTTTTGGTTTCTCAGTGCCGCTCAGCCTAGGGCAATGAGGCAGATTTGCATGACTTGTAGGACGTAAGAGAGCACATTTCCTGGAGCTGTTGGAGAGCTGAGGAAATCTAGCTCTTCCAAGGAAGAGTGCAGTGTGTTGGCCTACACACAAATTACACAGAGTGACTGGGAAAGGTTTCCGGGCCTGGATGTTTCTTAGTAGCCCAGTGGAGCCTGCCGGTACTCGGTGTTCTTGCAGGGAAGAGGGTGCCCACGCGAGGTCCTCGAGGTCTTCAAAAGCTTACTAACCATAAAAGGAAACAGACCTGAAACTAATGCCTCAAGGACTCCGCTCCAAGCTTCCACTTCGGCAGGGCTATTCTAGGCTTTACCTTGAGGAAAGGACTCACGTCAAGTTTCCTTTTAGCTGTAGAGCGTCTGAGCAGAGGCTCCCACCCAGGCTATGAAAGCACCCTGTTGATGTAGAGAACACTCGTTCCCTTCCCAGAGCCCTGCCTACAGAGACTAGAGACCCGTCCTAAAATTGTTATTTAGGTAGCTTCAAGGCAGCTTGAATGGAGCATTCAAAATGGGTAAGCAAGGCTTGTGCCATAAGTTCCCCGTTTCCAGCGAACATGCAGCCTACCTACTTGTGATTTCAACCAAGTAAATATACACTCTAGCTACACACTGGTCCCTTCCTTGAATAAAGTTTATTTGGCACGGAATTCTGCGTGTAGCCAACCGCCTCCCCCAGGGAGCGCTCTGGGTAGGCTATCGGGCTTAGCTTCTTCTAAAACCCTGGAGTGTAAGAGGAAGAACTGTGCTTTGGTTACAGCAGGAACGCAAGCCGACTTTCTCCTGTAAGGATGGGGTCTTAAGGAGTGACTTTGTAGCAGGAATGCGAAGCACTTTTGGTTTCTCAGTGCCGCTCAGCCTAGGGCAATGAGGGAGATTTGCATGACATATAAGACTTGAGAGAACAGATTTCCTGGAGTTGTTGGAGAGCTGAGGAAATCTAGCTCTTCCAAGGAAGAGTGTAGTGTGTTGGCCTACACACAAAATACAAAGAGTGACTGGAAAAAGTTTCCGGGCCAGGATGTATCTTAGTAGCCCAGTGGAGCCTGCCGGTACTCGGTGTTCTTGCAGGGAATAGGGTGCCCACGCGAGGTCCTCGGGGTCTTGAAAAGCTTACTAACCTTAAAAGGAAACAGACCTGAAACTAATGCCTCAAGCACTCCGCTCCAAGCTTCCACTTCGGCAGGGCTATTCTAGGCTTTACCTTGAGGAAAGGACTCACGTCAAGCTCCCTTTTAGCTCTAGAGCGTCTCAGGCGAGGCTCCCACCCAGTCTATGAAAGCACCCTGTTGATGTAGAGAACACTCGTTCCCTTCCCAGAGCCCTGCCTACAGACACTGGAGACCCGTCCTAAAATTGTAATTTAGATAGCTTCAATGCAGCTTGAATGGAGCATTCAAAATGGGTAAGCAAGGCTTGTGAGATAAGTTCCCCGTTTCCAGCGAACATGCAGCCTACCTCCTTGTGATTTCTACCAAGTAAATATACACTCTAGCTACACACTGGTCCCTTCCTTGAATAAAGTTTATTTGGCACGGAATTCTGCGTGTAGCCAACCGCCTCCCCCAGGGAGCGCTCTGGGTAGGCTATCGGGCTTAGCTTCTTCTAAAACCCTGGAGTGTAAGAGGAAGAACTGTGCTTTGGTTACAGCAGGAAAGCAAGCCGACTTTGTCCTGTAAGGATGGGGTCTTAAGGTTTGACTTTAAAGAAGGAATGCGTTGCAGTTTTGGTTTCTCAGTGCCGCTCAGCCTAGGCCAATGAGGGAGATTTGCATGACATATAGGACTTGAGAGAACACATTTCCTGGAGTTGTTGGAGAGCTGAGGAAATCTAGCTCTTCCAAGGAAGAGTGCAGTGTGTTGCCCTACACACAAAATACACAGTGACTGGGAAATGTTTCCGGGCCTGGAGGTTTCTTAGTAGCCCAGTGGAGCCTGCTGGTACTCGGTGCTCTTGCAGGGAATAGGGTGCCCACGAGAGGTCCTCGGTGTCTTGAAAAGCTTACTGACCTTAAAAGAAAACAGACCTAAAACAAATGCCACAAGGAAACTGCTGCAAGCTTAGCTTCGGCAGGGCTATTCAAGGCTTTACCTGGAGGAAAGAACTCACGTCAAGTGTCCTTTATCTCTAGGGCGTCTGAGGAGAGGCTCCCACCCAGGCTATGAAAGCACCCTGTTGATGCAGAGAACACTCGTTCCCTTCCCAGAGCCCTGCCTACAATGACTAAAGACTCGTCCTAAAACTGTTATTTAGGTAACTTCAAGGCAGCATGAATGGAGCATTCAAAATGGGAAAGCAAGGCTTGTGCCATAAGGTCCCCGTTTCCAGCGAACACGCGGCCTACCTACTTGTGATTTCTACCAAGTAAATATACACTCTAGCTAAACACTGGTCCCTTCCTTGAATAAAGTTTATTTGGCACGGAGTTCTGCGTGTAGCCAACAGCCTCCCCCAAGGAGCGCTCTAGGTAGGCTATCGGGCTTAGCTTCTTCTAAAACCCTGCAGTGTAAGAGGAAGAACTGTGCTTTGGTTACAGCAGGAACGCAAGCTGACTTTCTCCTGTAAGGATGGGGTCTTAAGGTATGACTTTGTAGAAGGAATGCGAAGCAGTTTTGGTTTCTCAGTGCCGCTCAGCCTAGGGCAATGAGGCAGATTTGCATGACTTGTAGGACGTGAGAGAGCACATTTCCTGGAGCTGTTGGAGAGCTGAGGAAATCTAGCTCTTCCAAGGAAGAGTGCAGTGTGTTGGCCTACACACAAAATACACAGAGTGACTGGGAAAGGTTTCCGGGCCTGGATGTTTCTTAGTAGCCCAGTGGAGACTGCCGGTACTCGGTGGTCTTCCAGGGAATAAGGTGCCCACGCGAGGTCCTCGGTGTCTTGAAAAGCTTACTAACCTTAAAAGGAAACAGACCTGAAACTAATGCCTCAAGGACTCCGCTCCAAGCTTCCACTTCGGCAGGGCTATTCTAGGCTTTACCTTGAGGAAATGACTCACGTCAAGTTTCCTTTTAGCTCTAGAGCGTCTCAGGCGAGGCTCCCACCCAGGCTATGAAAGCACCCTGTTGATGTAGAGAACACTCGTTCCCTTCCCAGAGCCCTACCTACAGAGACTAGAGACCCGTCCTAAAATTGTTATTTAGGTAGCTTCAAGGCAGCTTGAATGGAGCATTCAAAATGGGTAAGCAAGGCTTGTGCCATAAGTTCCCCGTTTCCAGTGAACATGCAGCCTACCTCCTTGTGATTTCAACCAAGTAAATATACACTCTAGCTACACACTGGTCCCTTCCTTAAATAAAGTTTATTTGGCACGGAATTCTGCGTGTAGCCAACCGCCTCCCACAGGGAGCGCTCTGGGTAGGCTATCGGGCTTAGCTTCTTCTAAAACCCTGGAGTGTAAGAGGAAGAACTGTGCTTTGGTTACAGCAGGAAAGCAAGCCGACTTTCTCCTGTAAGGATGGGGTCTTAAGGTTTGACTTTAAAGAAGGAATGCGTTGCAGTTTTGGTTTCTCAGTGCCGCTCAGCCTAGGGCAATGAGGGAGATTTGCATGACATACAGGACTTGAGAGAACACATTTCCTGAGAGTTGTTGGAGAGCTGAGGTAATCTAGCTCTTCCAAGGAAGAGTGCAGTGTGTTGCCCTACACACAAAATACACAGTGACTGGGAAATGTTTCCGGGCCTGCATGTTTCTTAGTAGCCCAGTGGAGCCTGCTGGTACTCGGTGCTCTTGCAGGGAATAGGGTGCCCACGAGAGGTCCTCGGTGTCTTGAAAAGCTTACTGACCTTAAAAGAAAACAGACCTAAAACAAATGCCACAAGGAAACTGCTGCAAGCTTAGCTTCGGCAGGGCTATTCAAGGCTTTACCTGGAGGAAAGAACTCACGTCAAGTGTCCTTTATCTCTAGGGCGTCTGAGGAGAGGCTCCCACCCAGGCTATGAAAGCACCCTGTTGATGGAGAGAACACTCGTTCCCTTCCCAGAGCCCTGCCTACAATGACTAAAGACTCGTCCTAAAACTGTTATTTAGGTAACTTCAAGGCAGCATGAATGGAGCATTCAAAATGGGAAAGCAAGGCTTGTGCCATAAGGTCCCCGTTTCCAGCGAACACGCGGCCTACCTACTTGTGATTTCTACCAAGTAAATATACACTCTAGCTAAACAGTGGTCCCTTCCTTGAATAAAGTTTATTTGGCACGGAGTTCTGCGTGTAGCCAACAGCCTCCCCCAAAGAGCGCTCTAGGTAGGCTATCGGGCTTAGCTTCTTCTAAAACCCTGCAGTGTAAGAGGAAGAACTGTGCTTTGGTTACAGCAGGAACGCAAGCTGACTTTCTCCTGTAAGGATGGGGTCTTAAGGTATGACTTTGTAGAAGGAATGCGAAGCAGTTTTGGTTTCTCAGTGCCGCTCAGCCTAGGGCAATGAGGCAGATTTGCATGACTTGTAGGACGTGAGAGAGCACATTTCCTGGAGCTGTTGGAGAGCTGAGGAAATCTAGCCTTTCCAAGGAAGAGTGCAGTGTGTTGGCCTACACACAAAATACACAGAGTGACTGGGAAAGGTTTCCGGGCCTGGATGTTTCTTAGTAGCCCAGTGGAGACTGCCGGTACTCGGTGGTCTTCAGGGAATAAAGTGCCCACGCGAGGTCCTCGGTGTCTTGAAAAGCTTACTATCCTTAAAAGGAAAGAGACCTGAAACTAATGCCTCAAGGACTCCGCTCCAAGCTTCCACTTCGGCAGGGCTATTCTAGGCTTTACCTTGAGGAAAGGACTCACGTCAAGTTTCCTTTTAGCTGTAGAGCGTCTGAGCAGAGGCTCCCACCCAGGCTATGAAAGCACCCTGTTGATGTAGAGAACACTCGTTCCCTTCCCAGAGCCCTGCCTACAGAGACTAGAGACCCGTCCTAAAATTGTTATTTAGGTAGCTTCAAGGCAGCTTGAATGGAGCATTCAAAATGGGTAAGCAAGTCTTGTGCCATAAGTTCCCCGTTTCCAGCGAACATGCAGCCTACCTCCTTGTGATTTCAACCAAGTAAATATACACTCTAGCTACACACTGGTCCCTTCCTTGAATAAAGTTTATTTGGCACGGAATTCTGCGTGTAGCCAACCGCCTCCCCCAGGGAGCGCTCTGGGTAGGCTATCGGGCTTAGCTTCTTCTAAAACCCTGGAGTGTAAGAGGAAGAACTGTGCTTTGGTTACAGCAGGAACGCAAGCCGACTTTCTCCTGTAAGGATGGGGTCTTAAGGAGTGACTTTGTAGCAGGAATGCGAAGCACTTTTGGTTTCTCAGTGCCGCTCAGCCTAGGGCAATGAGGGAGATTTGCATGACATATAAGACTTGAGAGAACACATTTCCTGGAGTTGTTGGAGAGCTGAGGAAATCTAGCTCTTCCAAGGAAGAGTGTAGTGTGTTGGCCTACACACAAAATACAAAGAGTGACTGGAAAAAGTTTCCGGGCCAGGATGTATCTTAGTAGCCCAGTGGAGCCTGCCGGTACTCGGTGTTCTTGCAGGGAATAGGGTGCCCACGCGAGGTCCTCGGGGTCTTGAAAAGCTTACTAACCTTAAAAGGAAACAGACCTGAAACTAATGCCTCAAGGACTCCGCTCCAAGCTTCCACTTCGGCAGGGCTATTCTAGGCTTTACCTTGAGGAAAGGACTCACGTCAAGCTCCCTTTTAGCTCTAGAGCGTCTCAGGCGAGGCTCCCACCCAGTCTATGAAAGCACCCTGTTGATGTAGAGAACACTCGTTCCCTTCCCAGAGCCCTGCCTACAGAGACTGGAGACCCGTCCTAAAATTGTAATTTAGATAGCTTCAATGCAGCTTGAATGGAGCATTCAAAATGGGTAAGCAAGGCTTGTGCCATAAGTTCCCCGTTTCCAGCGAACATGCAGCCTACCTCCTTGTGATTTCTACCAAGTAAATATACACTCTAGCTACACACTGGTCCCTTCCTTAAATAAAGTTTATTTGGCACGGAATTCTGCGTGTAGCCAACCGCCTCCCACAGGGAGCGCTCTGGGTAGGCTATCGGGCTTAGCTTCTTCTAAAACCCTGGAGTGTAAGAGGAAGAACTGTGCTTTGGTTACAGCAGGAAAGCAAGCCGACTTTCTCCTGTAAGGATGGGGTCTTAAGGTTTGACTTTAAAGAAGGAATGCGTTGCAGTTTTGGTTTCTCAGTGCCGCTCAGCCTAGGGCAATGAGGGAGATTTGCATGACATACAGGACTTGAGAGAACACATTTCCTGGAGTTGTTGGAGAGCTGAGGTAATCTAGCTCTTCCAAGGAAGAGTGCAGTGTGTTGCCCTACACACAAAATACACAGTGACTGGGAATGTTTCCGGGCCTGCATGTTTCTTAGTAGCCCAGTGGAGCCTGCTGGTACTCGGTGCTCTTGCAGGGAATAGGGTGCCCACGAGAGGTCCTCGGTGTCTTGAAAAGCTTACTGACCTTAAAAGAAAACAGACCTAAAAGAAATGCCACAAGGAAACTGCTGCAAGCTTAGCTTCGGCAGGTCTATTCAAGGCTTTACCTGGAGGAAAGAACTCACGTCAAGTGTCCTTTATCTCTAGGGCGTCTGAGGAGAGGCTCCCACCCAGGCTATGAAAGCACCCTGTTGATGGAGAGAACACTCGTTCCCTTCCCAGAGCCCTGCCTACAATGACTAAAGACTCGTCCTAAAACTGTTATTTAGGTAACTTCAAGGCAGCATGAATGGAGCATTCAAAATGGGAAAGCAAGGCTTGTGCCATAAGGTCCCCGTTTCCAGCGAACACGCGGCCTACCTACTTGTGATTTCTACCAAGTAAATATACACTCTAGCTAAACACTGGTCCCTTCCTTGAATAAAGTTTATTTGGCACGGAGTTCTGCGTGTAGCCAACAGCCTCCCCCAAGGAGCGCTCTAGGTAGGCTATCGGGCTTAGCTTCTTCTAAAACCCTGCAGTGTAAGAGGAAGAACTGTGCTTTGGTTACAGCAGGAACGCAAGCTGACTTTCTCCTGTAAGGATGGGGTCTTAAGGTATGACTTTGTAGAAGGAATGCGAAGCAGTTTTGGTTTCTCAGTGCCGCTCAGCCTAGGGCAATGAGGCAGATTTGCATGACATGTAGGACGTGAGAGAGCACATTTCCTGGAGCTCTTGGAGAGCTGAGGAAATCTAGCTCTTCCAAGGAAGAGTGCAGTGTGTTGGCCTACACACAAAATACAAAGAGTGACTGGGAAAGGTTTCCGGGCCTGGATGTTTCTTAGTAGCCCAGTGGAGACTGCCGGTACTCGGTGGTCTTCCAGGGAATAAGGTGCCCACGCGAGGTCCTCGGTGTCTTGAAAAGCTTACTAACCTTAAAATGAAACAGACCTGAAACTAATGCCTCAAGGACTCCGCTCCAAGCTTCCACTTCGGCAGGGCAATTCTAGGCTTTACCTTGAGGAAAGGACTCACGTCAAGTTCCCTTTTAGCTCTAGAGCGTCTCAGGCGAGGCTTCCACCCAGTCTATGAAAGCACCCTGTTGATGTAGAGAACACTCGTTCCCTTCCCAGAGCCCTGCCTGCAGACACTGGAGACCCGTCCTAAAATTGTAATTTAGATAGCTTCAATGCAGCTTGAATGGAGCATTCAAAATGGGTAAGCAAGGCTTGTGCCATAAGTTCCCCGTTTCCAGCGAACATGCAGCCTACCTCCTTGTGATTTCTACCAAGTAAATATACACTCTAGCTACACAATGGTCCCTTCCTTGAATAAAGTTTATTTGGCACGGAATTCTGCGTGTAGCCAACCGCCTCCACCTGGTAGCGCTCTGTGTAGGCTATCGGGCTTAGCTTCTTCTAAAACCCTGGAGTGTAAGAGGAAAAACTGTGCTTTGGTTACAGCAGGAAAGCAAGCCGACTTTCTCCTGTAAGGATGGGGTCTTAAGGTTTGACTTTAAAGAAGGAATGCGTTGCAGTTTTGGTTTCTCAGTGCCGCTCAGCCTAGGGCAATGAGGGAGATTTGCATGACATATAAGACTTGAGAGAACACATTTCCTGGAGTTGTTGGAGAGCTGAGGAAATCTAGCTCTTCCAAGGAAGAGTGTAGTGTGCTGGCCTACACACAAAATACAAAGAGTGACTGGAAAAAGTTTCCGGGCCAGGATGTATCTTAGTAGCCCAGTGGAGCCTGCCGGTACTCGGTGTTCTTGCAGGGAATAGGGTGCCCACGCGAGGTCCTCGGGGTCTTGAAAAGCTTACTAACCTTAAAAGGAAACAGACCTGAAACTAATGCCTCAAGGACTCCGCTCCAAGCTTCCACTTCGGAAGGGTATTCTAGGCTTTACCTTGAGGAAATGACTCACGTCAAGTTTCATTTTAGCTCTAGAGCGTCTCAGGCGAGGCTCCCACCCAGGCTATGAAAGCACCCTGTTGATGTAGAGAACACTCGTTCCCTTCCCAGAGCCCTACCTACAGAGACTAGAGACCCGTCCTAAAATTGTTATTTAGGTAGCTTCAAGGCAGCTTGAATGGAGCATTCAAAATGGGTAAGCAAGGCTTGTGCCATAAGTTCCCCGTTTCCAGCGAACATGCAGCCTACCTCCTTGTGATTTCAACCAAGTAAATATACACTCTAGCTACACACTGGTCCCTTCCTTGAATAAAGTTTATTTGGCACGGAATTCTGCGAGTAGCCAACCGCCTCCCCCAGGGAGCGCTCTGGGTAGGCTATCGGGCTTAGCTTCTTCTAAAACCCTGGAGTGTAAGAGGAAGAACTGTGCTTTGGTTACAGCAGGAAAGCAAGCCGACTTTCTCCTGTAAGGATGGGGTCTTAAGGTTTGACTTTAAAGAAGGAATGCGTTGCAGTTTTGGTTTCTCAGTGCCGCTCAGCCTAGGGCAATGAGGGAGATTTGCATGACATATAGGACTTGAGAGAACACATTTCCTGGAGTTGTTGGAGAGCTGAGGAAATCTAGCTCTTCCAAGGAAGAGTGCAGTGTGTTGCCCTACACACAAAATACACAGTGACTGGGAAACGTTTCCGGGCCTGGATGTTTCTTAGTAGCCCAGTGGAGCCTGCTGGTACTCGGTGCTCTTGCAGGGAATAGGGTGCCCACGAGAGGTCCTCGGTGTCTTGAAAAGCTTACTAACCTTAAAAGAAAACAGACCTAAAACAAATGCCACAAGGAAACTGCTGCAAGCTTAGCTTCGGCAGGGCTATTCAAGGCTTTACCTGGAGGAAAGAACTCACGTCAAGTGTCCTTTATCTCTAGGGCGTCTGAGGAGAGGCTCCCACCCAGGCTATGAAAGCACCCTGTTGATGGAGAGAACACTCGTTCCCTTCCCAGAGCCCTGCCTACAATGACTAAAGACTCGTCCTAAAACTGTTATTTAGGTAACTTCAAGGCAGCATGAATGGAGCATTCAAAATGGGAAAGCAAGGCTTGTGCCATAAGGTCCCCGTTTCCAGCGAACACGCGGCCTACCTACTTGTGATTTCTACCAAGTAAATATACACTCTAGCTAAACACTGGTCCCTTCCTTGAATAAAGTTTATTTGGCACGGAGTTCTGCGTGTAGCCAACAGCCTCCCCCAAGGAGCGCTCTAGGTAGGCTATCGGGCTTAGCTTCTTCTAAAACCCTGCAGTGTAAGAGGAAGAACTGTGCTTTGGTTACAGCAGGAACGCAAGCTGACTTTCTCCTGTAAGGATGGGGTCTTAAGGTTTGACTTTAAAGAAGGAATGCGTTGCAGTTTTGGTTTCTCAGTGCCGCTCAGCCTAGGGCAATGAGGGAGATTTGCATGACATATAGGACTTGAGAGAACACATTTCCTGGAGTTGTTGGAGAGCTGAGGAAATCTAGCTCTTCCAAGGAAGAGTGCAGTGTGTTGCCCTACACACAAAATACACAGTGACTGGGAAATGTTTCCGGGCCTGGATGTTTCTTAGTAGCCCAGTGGAGCCTGCTGGTACTCGGTGCTCTTGCAGGGAATAGGGTGCCCACGAGAGGTCCTCGGTGTCTTGAAAAGCTTACTAACCTTAAAAGAAAACAGACCTAAAACAAATGCCACAAGGAAACTGCTGCAAGCTTAGCTTCGTCAGGGCTATTCAAGGCTTTACCTGGAGGAAAGAACTCACGTCAAGTGTCCTTTATCTCTAGGGCGTCTGAGGAGAGGCTGCCACCCAGGCTATGAAAGCACCCTGTTGATGGAGAGAACACTCGTTCCCTTCCCAGAGCCCTGCCTACAATGACTAAAGACTCGTCCTAAAACTGTTATTTAGGTAACTTCAAGGCAGCATGAATGGAGCATTCAAAATGGGAAAGCAAGGCTTGTGCCATAAGGTCCCCGTTTCCAGCGAACACGCGGCCTACCTACTTGTGATTTCTACCAAGTAAATATACACTCTAGCTAAACACTGGTCCCTTCCTTGAATAAAGTTTATTTGGCACGGAGTTCTGCGTGTAGCCAACAGCCTCCCCCAAGGAGCGCTCTAGGTAGGCTATCGGGCTTAGCTTCTTCTAAAACCCTGCAGTGTAAGAGGAAGAACTGTGCTTTGGTTACAGCAGGAACGCAAGCCGACTTTCTCCTGTAAGGATGGGGTCTTAAGGCATGACTTTGTAGCAGGAATGCGAAGCAGTTTTGGTTTCTCAGTGCCGCTAAGCCTAGGGCAATGAGGGAGATTTGCATGACATATAAGACTTGAGAGAACACATTTCCTGGAGTTGTTGGAGAGCTGAGGAAATCTAGCTCTTCCAAGGAAGAGTGTAGTGTGTTGGCCTACACACAAAATACAAAGAGTGACTGGGAAAAGTTTCCGGGCCAGGATGTTTCTTAGTAGCCCAGTGGAGCCTGCCGGTACTCGGTGTTCTTGCAGGGAAGAGGGTGCCCACGCGAGGTCCTCGGGGTCTTGAAAAGCTTACTAACCTTAAAAGGAAACAGACCTGAAACTAATGCCTCAAGGACTCCGCTCCAAGCTTCCACTTCGGCAGGGCTATTCTAGGCTTTACCTTGAGGAAATGACTCACGTCAAGTTCCCTTTTAGCTCTAGAGCGTCTCAGGCGAGGCTCCCACCCAGGCTATGAAAGCACCCTGTTGATGTAGAGAACACTCGTTCCCTTCCCAGAGCCCTACCTACAGAGACTAGAGACCCGTCCTAAAATTGTTATTTAGGTAGCTTCAAGGCAGCTTGAATGGAGCATTCAAAATGGGTAAGCAAGGCTTGTGCCATAAGTTCCCCGTTTCCAGCGAACATGCAGCCTACCTCCTTGTGATTTCAACCAAGTAAATATACACTCTAGCTACACACTGGTCCCTTCCTTGAATAAAGTTTATTTGGCACGGAGTTCTGCGTGTAGCCAACAGCCTCCCCCAAGGACCGCTCTAGGTAGGCTATCGGGCTTAGCTTCTTCTAAAACCCTGCAGTGTAAGAGGAAGAACTGTGCTTTGGTTACAGCAGGAACGCAAGCTGACTTTCTCCTGTAAGGATGGGGTCTTAAGGTATGACTTTGTAGAAGGAATGCGAAGCAGTTTTGGTTTCTCAGTGCCGCTCAGCCTAGGGCAATGAGGCAGATTTGCATGACTTGTAGGACGTGAGAGAGTACATTTCCTGGAGCTCTTGGAGAGCTGAGGAAATCTAGCTCTTCCAAGGAAGAGTGCAGTGTGTTGGCCTACACACAAAATACAAAGAGTGACTGGGAAAGGTTTCCGGGCTGGATGTTTCTTAGTAGCCCAGGGGAGACTGCCGGTACTCGGTGGTCTTCCAGGGAATAAGGTGCCCACGCGAGGTCCTCGGTGTCTTGAAAAGCTTACTAACCTTAAAATGAAACAGACCTGAAACTAATGCCTCAAGGACTCCGCTCCAAGCTTCCACTTCGGCAGGGCTATTCTAGGCTTTACCTTGAGGAAAGGACTCACGTCAAGTTCCCTTTTAGCTCTAGAGCGTCTCAGGCGAGGCTCCCACCCAGTCTATGAAAGCACCCTGTTGATGTAGAGAACACTCGTTCCCTTCCCAGAGCCCTGCCTGCAGACACTGGAGACCCGTCCTAAAATTGTAATTTAGATAGCTTCAATGCAGCTTGAATGGAGCATTCAAAATGGGTAAGCAAGGCTTGTGCCATAAGTTCCCCGTTTCCAGCGAACATGCAGCCTACCTCCTTGTGATTTCTACCAAGTAAATATACACTCTAGCTACACACTGGTCCCTTCCTTGAATAAAGTTTATTTGGCACGGAATTCTGCGTGTAGCCAACCGCCTCCCCCTGGTAGCGCTCTGGGTAGGCTATCGGGCTTAGCTTCTTCTAAAACCCTGGAATGTAAGAGGAAGAACTGTGCTTTGGTTTCAGCAGGAAAGCAAGCCGACTTTCTCCTGTAAGGATGGGGTCTTAAGGTTTGACTTTAAAGAAGGAATGCGTTGCAGTTTTGGTTTCTCAGTGCCGCTCAGCCTAGGGCAATGAGGGAGATTTGCATGACATATAAGACTTGAGAGAACACATTTCCTGGAGTTGTTGGAGAGCTGAGGAAATCTAGCTCTTCCAAGGAAGAGTGTAGTGTGCTGGCCTACACACAAAATACAAAGAGTGACTGGAAAAAGTTTCCGGGCCAGGATGTATCTTAGTAGCCCAGTGGAGCCTGCCGGTACTCGGTGTTCTTGCAGGGAATAGGGTGCCCACGCGAGGTCCTCGGGGTCTTGAAAAGCTTACTAACCTTAAAAGGAAACAGACCTGAAACTAATGCCTCAAGGACTCCGCTCCAAGCTTCCACTTCGGCAGGGCTATTCTAGGCTTTACCTTGAGGAAAGGACTCACGTCAAGCTCCCTTTTAGCTCTAGAGCGTCTCAGGCGAGGCTCCCACCCACTCTATGAAAGCACCCTGTTGATGTAGAGAACACTCGTTCCCTTCCCAGAGCCCTGCCTACAGACACTGGAGACCCGTCCTAAAATTGTAATTTAGATAGCTTCAATGCAGCTTGAATGCAGCATTCAAAATGGGTAAGCAAGGCTTGTGAGATAAGTTCCCCATTTCCAGCGAACATGCAGCCTACCTCCTTGTGATTTCTACCAAGTAAATATACACTCTAGCTACACACTGGTCCCTTCCTTGAATAAAGTTTATTTGACACGGAATTCTGCGTGTAGCCAACCGCCTCCCCCAGGGAGCGCTCTGGGTAGGCTATCGGGCTTAGCTTCTTCTAAAACCCTGGAGTGTAAGAGGAAGAACTGTGCTTTGCTTACAGCAGGAAAGCAAGCCGACTTTCTCCTGTAAGGATGGGGTCTTAAGGTTTGACTTTAAAGAAGGAATGCGTTGCAGTTTTGGTTTCTCAGTGCCGCTCAGCCTAGGGCAATGAGGGAGATTTGCGTGACATACAGGACTTGAGAGAACACATTTCCTGGAGTTTTTGGAGAGCTGAGGTAATCTAGCTCTTCCAAGGAAGAGTGCAGTGTGTTGCCCTACACACAAAATACACAGTGACTGGGAAATGTTTCCGGGCCTGGATGTTTCTTAGTAGCCCAGTGGAGCCTGCTGGTACTCGGTGCTCTTGCAGGGAATAGGGTGCCCACGAGAGGTCCTCGGTGTCTTGAAAAGCTTACTGAACTTAAAAGAAAACAGACCTAAAACAAATGCCACAAGGAAACTGCTGCAAGCTTAGCTTCGTCAGGGCTATTCAAGGCTTTACCTGGAGGAAAGAACTCACGTCAAGTGTCCTTTATCTCTAGGGCGTCTGAGGAGAGGCTGCCACCCAGGCTATGAAAGCACCCTGTTGATGGAGAGAACACTCGTTCCCTTCCCAGAGCCCTGCCTACAATGACTAAAGACTCGTCCTAAAACTGTTATTTAGGTAACTTCAAGGCAGCATGAATGGAGCATTCAAAATGGGAAAGCAAGGCTTGTGCCATAAGGTCCCCGTTTCCAGCGAACACGCGGCCTACCTACTTGTGATTTCTACCAAGTAAATATACACTCTAGCTAAACACTGGTCCCTTCCTTGAATAAAGTTTATTTGGCACGGAGTTCTGCGTGTAGCCAACAGCCTCCCCCAAGGAGCGCTCTAGGTAGGCTATCGGGCTTAGCTTCTTCTAAAACCCTGCAGTGTAAGAGGAAGAACTGTGCTTTGGTTACAGCAGGAACGCAAGCCGACTTTCTCCTGTAAGGATGGGGTCTTAAGGCATGACTTTGTAGCAGGAATGCGAAGCAGTTTTGGTTTCTCAGTGCCGCTAAGCCTAGGGCAATGAGGGAGATTTGCATGACATATAAGACTTGAGAGAACACATTTCCTGGAGTTGTTGGAGAGCTGAGGAAATCTAGCTCTTCCAAGGAAGAGTGTAGTGTGTTGGCCTACACACAAAATACAAAGAGTGACTGGGAAAAGTTTCCGGGCCAGGATGTTTCTTAGTAGCCCAGTGGAGCCTGCCGGTACTCGGTGTTCTTGCAGGGAAGAGGGTGCCCACGCGAGGTCCTCGGGGTCTTGAAAAGCTTACTAACCTTAAAAGGAAACAGACCTGAAACTAATGCCTCAAGGACTCCGCTCCAAGCTTCCACTTCGGCAGGGCTATTCTAGGCTTTACCTTGAGGAAAGGACTCACGTCAAGTTCCCTTTTAGCTCTAGAGCGTCTCAGGCGAGGCTCCCACCCAGGCTATGAAAGCACCCTGTTGATGTAGAGAACACTCGTTCCCTTCCCAGAGCCCTACCTACAGAGACTAGAGACCCGTCCTAAAATTGTTATTTAGGTAGCTTCAAGGCAGCTTGAATGGAGCATTCAAAATGGGTAAGCAAGGCTTGTGCCATAAGTTCCCCGTTTCCAGCGAACATGCAGCCTACCTCCTTGTGATTTCAACCAAGTAAATATACACTCTAGCTACACACTGGTCCCTTCCTTGAATAAAGTTTATTTGGCACGGAGTTCTGCGTGTAGCCAACAGCCTCCCCCAAGGACCGCTCTAGGTAGGCTATCGGGCTTAGCTTCTTCTAAAACCCTGCAGTGTAAGAGGAAGAACTGTGCTTTGGTTACAGCAGGAACGCAAGCTGACTTTCTCCTGTAAGGATGGGGTCTTAAGGTATGACTTTGTAGAAGGAATGCGAAGCAGTTTTGGTTTCTCAGTGCCGCTCAGCCTAGGGCAATGAGGCAGATTTGCATGACTTGTAGGACGTGAGAGAGTACATTTCCTGGAGCTCTTGGAGAGCTGAGGAAATCTAGCTCTTCCAAGGAAGAGTGCAGTGTGTTGGCCTACACACAAAATACAAAGAGTGACTGGGAAAGGTTTCCGGGCTGGATGTTTCTTAGTAGCCCAGGGGAGACTGCCGGTACTCGGTGGTCTTCCAGGGAATAAGGTGCCCACGCGAGGTCCTCGGTGTCTTGAAAAGCTTACTAACCTTAAAATGAAACAGACCTGAAACTAATGCCTCAAGGACTCCGCTCCAAGCTTCCACTTCGGCAGGGCTATTCTAGGCTTTACCTTGAGGAAAGGACTCACGTCAAGTTCCCTTTTAGCTCTAGAGCGTCTCAGGCGAGGCTCCCACCCAGTCTATGAAAGCACCCTGTTGATGTAGAGAACACTCGTTCCCTTCCCAGAGCCCTGCCTGCAGACACTGGAGACCCGTCCTAAAATTGTAATTTAGATAGCTTCAATGCAGCTTGAATGGAGCATTCAAAATGGGTAAGCAAGGCTTGTGCCATAAGTTCCCCGTTTCCAGCGAACATGCAGCCTACCTCCTTGTGATTTCTACCAAGTAAATATACACTCTAGCTACACACTGGTCCCTTCCTTGAATAAAGTTTATTTGGCACGGAATTCTGCGTGTAGCCAACCGCCTCCCCCTGGTAGCGCTCTGGGTAGGCTATCGGGCTTAGCTTCTTCTAAAACCCTGGAATGTAAGAGGAAGAACTGTGCTTTGGTTACAGCAGGAAAGCAAGCCGACTTTCTCCTGTAAGGATGGGGTCTTAAGGTTTGACTTTAAAGAAGGAATGCGTTGCAGTTTTGGTTTCTCAGTGCCGCTCAGCCTAGGGCAATGAGGGAGATTTGCATGACATATAAGACTTGAGAGAACACATTTCCTGGAGTTGTTGGAGAGCTGAGGAAATCTAGCTCTTCCAAGGAAGAGTGTAGTGTGCTGGCCTACACACAAAATACAAAGAGTGACTGGAAAAAGTTTCCGGGCCAGGATGTATCTTAGTAGCCCAGTGGAGCCTGCCGGTACTCGGTGTTCTTGCAGGGAATAGGGTGCCCACGCGAGGTCCTCGGGGTCTTGAAAAGCTTACTAACCTTAAAAGGAAACAGACCTGAAACTAATGCCTCAAGGACTCCGCTCCAAGCTTCCACTTCGGCAGGGCTATTCTAGGCTTTACCTTGAGGAAATGACTCACGTCAAGCTCCCTTTTAGCTCTAGAGCGTCTCAGGCGAGGCTCCCACCCACTCTATGAAAGCACCCTGTTGATGTAGAGAACACTCGTTCCCTTCCCAGAGCCCTGCCTACAGACACTGGAGACCCGTCCTAAAATTGTAATTTAGATAGCTTCAATGCAGCTTGAATGCAGCATTCAAAATGGGTAAGCAAGGCTTGTGAGATAAGTTCCCCGTTTCCAGCGAACATGCAGCCTACCTCCTTGTGATTTCTACCAAGTAAATATACACTCTAGCTACACACTGGTCCCTTCCTTGAATAAAGTTTATTTGACACGGAATTCTGCGTGTAGCCAACCGCCTCCCCCAGGGAGCGCTCTGGGTAGGCTATCGGGCTTAGCTTCTTCTAAAACCCTGGAGTGTAAGAGGAAGAACTGTGCTTTGGTTACAGCAGGAAAGCAAGCCGACTTTCTCCTGTAAGGATGGGGTCTTAAGGTTTGACTTTAAAGAAGGAATGCGTTGCAGTTTTGGTTTCTCAGTGCCGCTCAGCCTAGGGCAATGAGGGAGATTTGCGTGACATACAGGACTTGAGAGAACACATTTCCTGGAGTTTTTGGAGAGCTGAGGTAATCTAGCTCTTCCAAGGAAGAGTGCAGTGTGTTGCCCTACACACAAAATACACAGTGACTGGGAAATGTTTCCGGGCCTGGATGTTTCTTAGTAGCCCAGTGGAGCCTGCTGGTACTCGGTGCTCTTGCAGGGAATAGGGTGCCCACGAGAGGTCCTCGGTGTCTTGAAAAGCTTACTGAACTTAAAAGAAAACAGACCTAAAACAAATGCCACAAGGAAACTGCTGCAAGCTTAGCTTCGTCAGGGCTATTCAAGGCTTTACCTGGAGGAAAGAACTCACGTCAAGTGTCCTTTATCTCTAGGGCGTCTGAGGAGAGGCTGCCACCCAGGCTATGAAAGCACCCTGTTGATGGAGAGAACACTCGTTCCCTTCCCAGAGCCCTGCCTACAATGACTAAAGACTCGTCCTAAAACTGTTATTTAGGTAACTTCAAGGCAGCATGAATGGAGCATTCAAAATGGGAAAGCAAGGCTTGTGCCATAAGGTCCCCGTTTCCAGCGAACACGCGGCCTACCTACTTGTGATTTCTACCAAGTAAATATACACTCTAGCTAAACACTGGTCCCTTCCTTGAATAAAGTTTATTTGGCACGGAGTTCTGCGTGTAGCCAACAGCCTCCCCCAAGGAGCGCTCTAGGTAGGCTATCGGGCTTAGCTTCTTCTAAAACCCTGCAGTGTAAGAGGAAGAACTGTGCTTTGGTTACAGCAGGAACGCAAGCCGACTTTCTCCTGTAAGGATGGGGTCTTAAGGCATGACTTTGTAGCAGGAATGCGAAGCAGTTTTGGTTTCTCAGTGCCGCTAAGCCTAGGGCAATGAGGGAGATTTGCATGACATATAAGACTTGAGAGAACACATTTCCTGGAGTTGTTGGAGAGCTGAGGAAATCTAGCTCTTCCAAGGAAGAGTGTAGTGTGTTGGCCTACACACAAAATACAAAGAGTGACTGGGAAAAGTTTCCGGGCCAGGATGTTTCTTAGTAGCCCAGTGGAGCCTGCCGGTACTCGGTGTTCTTGCAGGGAAGAGGGTGCCCACGCGAGGTCCTCGGGGTCTTGAAAAGCTTACTAACCTTAAAAGGAAACAGACCTGAAACTAATGCCTCAAGGACTCCGCTCCAAGCTTCCACTTCGGCAGGGCTATTCTAGGCTTTACCTTGAGGAAAGGACTCACGTCAAGTTCCCTTTTAGCTCTAGAGCGTCTCAGGCGAGGCTCCCACCCAGGCTATGAAAGCACCCTGTTGATGTAGAGAACACTCGTTCCCTTCCCAGAGCCCTACCTACAGAGACTAGAGACCCGTCCTAAAATTGTTATTTAGGTAGCTTCAAGGCAGCTTGAATGGAGCATTCAAAATGGGTAAGCAAGGCTTGTGCCATAAGTTCCCCGTTTCCAGCGAACATGCAGCCTACCTCCTTGTGATTTCAACCAAGTAAATATACACTCTAGCTACACACTGGTCCCTTCCTTGAATAAAGTTTATTTGGCACGGAGTTCTGCGTGTAGCCAACAGCCTCCCCCAAGGACCGCTCTAGGTAGGCTATCGGGCTTAGCTTCTTCTAAAACCCTGCAGTGTAAGAGGAAGAACTGTGCTTTGGTTACAGCAGGAACGCAAGCTGACTTTCTCCTGTAAGGATGGGGTCTTAAGGTATGACTTTGTAGAAGGAATGCGAAGCAGTTTTGGTTTCTCAGTGCCGCTCAGCCTAGGGCAATGAGGCAGATTTGCATGACTTGTAGGACGTGAGAGAGTACATTTCCTGGAGCTCTTGGAGAGCTGAGGAAATCTAGCTCTTCCAAGGAAGAGTGCAGTGTGTTGGCCTACACACAAAATACAAAGAGTGACTGGGAAAGGTTTCCGGGCTGGATGTTTCTTAGTAGCCCAGGGGAGACTGCCGGTACTCGGTGGTCTTCCAGGGAATAAGGTGCCCACGCGAGGTCCTCGGTGTCTTGAAAAGCTTACTAACCTTAAAATGAAACAGACCTGAAACTAATGCCTCAAGGACTCCGCTCCAAGCTTCCACTTCGGCAGGGCTATTCTAGGCTTTACCTTGAGGAAAGGACTCACGTCAAGTTCCCTTTTAGCTCTAGAGCGTCTCAGGCGAGGCTCCCACCCAGTCTATGAAAGCACCCTGTTGATGTAGAGAACACTCGTTCCCTTCCCAGAGCCCTGCCTGCAGACACTGGAGACCCGTCCTAAAATTGTAATTTAGATAGCTTCAATGCAGCTTGAATGGAGCATTCAAAATGGGTAAGCAAGGCTTGTGCCATAAGTTCCCCGTTTCCAGCGAACATGCAGCCTACCTCCTTGTGATTTCTACCAAGTAAATATACACTCTAGCTACACACTGGTCCCTTCCTTGAATAAAGTTTATTTGGCACGGAATTCTGCGTGTAGCCAACCGCCTCCCCCTGGTAGCGCTCTGGGTAGGCTATCGGGCTTAGCTTCTTCTAAAACCCTGGAATGTAAGAGGAAGAACTGTGCTTTGGTTACAGCAGGAAAGCAAGCCGACTTTCTCCTGTAAGGATGGGGTCTTAAGGTTTGACTTTAAAGAAGGAATGCGTTGCAGTTTTGGTTTCTCAGTGCCGCTCAGCCTAGGGCAATGAGGGAGATTTGCATGACATATAAGACTTGAGAGAACACATTTCCTGGAGTTGTTGGAGAGCTGAGGAAATCTAGCTCTTCCAAGGAAGAGTGTAGTGTGCTGGCCTACACACAAAATACAAAGAGTGACTGGAAAAAGTTTCCGGGCCAGGATGTATCTTAGTAGCCCAGTGGAGCCTGCCGGTACTCGGTGTTCTTGCAGGGAATAGGGTGCCCACGCGAGGTCCTCGGGGTCTTGAAAAGCTTACTAACCTTAAAAGGAAACAGACCTGAAACTAATGCCTCAAGGACTCCGCTCCAAGCTTCCACTTCGGCAGGGCTATTCTAGGCTTTACCTTGAGGAAAGGACTCACGTCAAGCTCCCTTTTAGCTCTAGAGCGTCTCAGGCGAGGCTCCCACCCAGTCTATGAAAGCACCCTGTTGATGTAGAGAACACTCGTTCCCTTCCCAGAGCCCTGCCTACAGACACTGGAGACCCGTCCTAAAATTGTAATTTAGATAGCTTCAATGCAGCTTGAATGCAGCATTCAAAATGGGTAAGCAAGGCTTGTGAGATAAGTTCCCCGTTTCCAGCGAACATGCAGCCTACCTCCTTGTGATTTCTACCAAGTAAATATACACTCTAGCTACACACTGGTCCCTTCCTTGAATAAAGTTTATTTGACACGGAATTCTGCGTGTAGCCAACCGCCTCCCCCAGGGAGCGCTCTGGGTAGGCTATCGGGCTTAGCTTCTTCTAAAACCCTGGAGTGTAAGAGGAAGAACTGTGCTTTGGTTACAGCAGGAAAGCAAGCCGACTTTCTCCTGTAAGGATGGGGTCTTAAGGTTTGACTTTAAAGAAGGAATGCGTTGCAGTTTTGGTTTCTCAGTGCCGCTCAGCCTAGGGCAATGAGGGAGATTTGCGTGACATACAGGACTTGAGAGAACACATTTCCTGGAGTTTTTGGAGAGCTGAGGTAATCTAGCTCTTCCAAGGAAGAGTGCAGTGTGTTGCCCTACACACAAAATACACAGTGACTGGGAAATGTTTCCGGGCCTGGATGTTTCTTAGTAGCCCAGTGGAGCCTGCTGGTACTCGGTGCTCTTGCAGGGAATAGGGTGCCCACGAGAGGTCCTCGGTGTCTTGAAAAGCTTACTGACCTTAAAAGAAAACAGACCTAAAACAAATGCCACAAGGAAACTGCTGCAAGCTTAGCTTCGTCAGGGCTATTCAAGGCTTTACCTGGAGGAAAGAACTCACGTCAAGTGTCCTTTATCTCTAGGGCGTCTGAGGAGAGGCTCCCACCCAGGCTATGAAAGCACCCTGTTGATGGAGAGAACACTCGTTCCCTTCCCAGAGCCCTGCCTACAATGACTAAAGACTCGTCCTAAAACTGTTATTTACGTAACTTCAAGGCAGCATGAATGGAGCATTCAAAATGGGAAAGCAAGGCTTGTGCCATAAGGTCCCCGTTTCCAGCGAACACGCGGCCTACCTACTTGTGATTTCTACCAAGTAAATATACACTCTAGCTAAACACTGGTCCCTTCCTTGAATAAAGTTTATTTGGCACGGAGTTCTGCGTGTAGCCAACAGCCTCCCCCAAGGAGCGCTCTAGGTAGGCTATCGGGCTTAGCTTCTTCTAAATCCCTGCAGTGTAAGAGGAAGAACTGTGCTTTGGTTACAGCAGGAACGCAAGCTGACTTTCTCCTGTAAGGATGGGGTCTTAAGGTATGACTTTGTAGAAGGAATGCGAAGCAGTTTTGGTTTCTCAGTGCCGCTCAGCCTAGGGCAATGAGGCAGATTTGCATGACTTGTAGGACGTGAGAGAGCACATTTCCTGGAGCTGTTGGAGAGCTGAGGAAATCTAGCTCTTCCAAGGAAGAGTGCAGTGTGTTGGCCTACACACAAATTACACAGAGTGACTGGGAAAGGTTTCCGGGCCTGGATGTTTCTTAGTAGCCCAGTGGAGACTGCCGCAACTCGGTGGTCTTCCAGGGAATAAGGTGCCCACGCGAGGTCCTCGGTGTCTTGAAAAGCTTACTAACCTTAAAAGGAAACAGACCTGAAACTAATGCCTCAAGGACTCCGCTCCAAGCTTCCACTTCGGCAGGGCTATTCTAGGCTTTACCTTGAGGAAATGACTCACGTCAAGTTTCCTTTTAGCTCTAGAGCGTCTCAGGCGAGGCTCCCACCCAGGCTATGAAAGCACCCTGTTGATGTAGAGAACACTCGTTCCCTTCCCAGAGCCCTACCTACAGAGACTAGAGACCCGTCCTAAAATTGTTATTTAGGTAGCTTCAAGGCAGCTTGAATGGAGCATTCAAAATGGGTAAGCAAGGCTTGTGCCATAAGTTCCCCGTTTCCAGCGAACATGCAGCCTACCTCCTTGTGATTTCAACCAAGTAAATATACACTCTAGCTACACACTGGTCCCTTCCTTGAATAAAGTTTATTTGGCACGCAATTCTGCGAGTAGCCAACCGCCTCCCCCAGGGAGCGCTCTGGGTAGGCTATCGGGCTTAGCTTCTTCTAAAACCCTGGAGTGTAAGAGGAAGAACTGTGCTTTGGTTACAGCAGGAAAGCAAGCCGACTTTCTCCTGTAAGGATGGGGTCTTAAGGTTTGACTTTAAAGAAGGAATGCGTTGCAGTTTTGGTTTCTCAGTGCCGCTCAGCCTAGGGCAATGAGGGAGATTTGCATGACATATAGGACTTGAGAGAACACATTTCCTGGAGTTGTTGGAGAGCTGAGGAAATCTAGCTCTTCCAAGGAAGAGTGCAGTGTGTTGCCCTACACACAAAATACACAGTGACTGGGAAACGTTTCCGGGCCTGGATGTTTCTTAGTAGCCCAGTGGAGCCTGCTGGTACTCGGTGCTCTTGCAGGGAATAGGGTGCCCACGAGAGGTCCTCGGTGTCTTGAAAAGCTTACTAACCTTAAAAGAAAACAGACCTAAAACAAATGCCACAAGGAAACTGCTGCAAGCTTAGCTTCGGCAGGGCTATTCAAGGCTTTACCTGGAGGAAAGAACTCACGTCAAGTGTCCTTTATCTCTAGGGCGTCTGAGGAGAGGCTCCCACCCAGGCTATGAAAGCACCCTGTTGATGGAGAGAACACTCGTTCCCTTCCCAGAGCCCTGCCTACAATGACTAAAGACTCGTCCTAAAACTGTTATTTAGGTAACTTCAAGGCAGCATGAATGGAGCATTCAAAATGGGAAAGCAAGGCTTGTGCCATAAGGTCCCCGTTTCCAGCGAACACGCGGCCTACCTACTTGTGATTTCTACCAAGTAAATATACACTCTAGCTAAACACTGGTCCCTTCCTTGAATAAAGTTTATTTGGCACGGAGTTCTGCGTGTAGCCAACAGCCTCCCCCAAGGAGCGCTCTAGGTAGGCTATCGGGCTTAGCTTCTTCTAAAACCCTGCAGTGTAAGAGGAAGAACTGTGCTTTGGTTACAGCAGGAACGCAAGCTGACTTTCTCCTGTAAGGATGGGGTCTTAAGGTATGACTTTGTAGAAGGAATGCGAAGCAGTTTTGGTTTCTCAGTGCCACTCAGCCTAGGGCAATGAGGCAGATTTGCATGACTTGTAGGACGTAAGAGAGCACATTTCCTGGAACTGTTGGAGAGCTGAGGAAATCTAGCTCTTCCAAGGAAGAGTGCAGTGTGTTGGCCTACACACAAAATACAAAGAGTGACTGGGAAAGGTTTCCGGGCTGGATGTTTCTTAGTAGCCCAGGGGAGACTGCCGGTACTCGGTGGTCTTCCAGGGAATAAGGTGCCCACGCGAGGTCCTCGGTGTCTTGAAAAGCTTACTAACCTTAAAATGAAACAGACCTGAAACTAATGCCTCAAGGACTCCGCTCCAAGCTTCCACTTCGGCAGGGCTATTCTAGGCTTTACCTTGAGGAAAGGACTCACGTCAAGTTCCCTTTTAGCTCTAGAGCGTCTCAGGCGAGGCTCCCACCCAGTCTATGAAAGCACCCTGTTGATGTAGAGAACACTCGTTCCCTTCCCAGAGCCCTGCCTGCAGACACTGGAGACCCGTCCTAAAATTGTAATTTAGATAGCTTCAATGCAGCTTGAATGGAGCATTCAAAATGGGTAAGCAAGGCTTGTGCCATAAGTTCCCCGTTTCCAGCGAACATGCAGCCTACCTCCTTGTGATTTCTACCAAGTAAATATACACTCTAGCTACACACTGGTCCCTTCCTTGAATAAAGTTTATTTGGCACGGAATTCTGCGTGTAGCCAACCGCCTCCCCCTGGTAGCGCTCTGGGTAGGCTATCGGGCTTAGCTTCTTCTAAAACCCTGGAATGTAAGAGGAAGAACTGTGCTTTGGTTACAGCAGGAAAGCAAGCCGACTTTCTCCTGTAAGGATGGGGTCTTAAGGTTTGACTTTAAAGAAGGAATGCGTTGCAGTTTTGGTTTCTCAGTGCCGCTCAGCCTAGGGCAATGAGGGAGATTTGCATGACATATAAGACTTGAGAGAACACATTTCCTGGAGTTGTTGGAGAGCTGAGGAAATCTAGCTCTTCCAAGGAAGAGTGTAGTGTGCTGGCCTACACACAAAATACAAAGAGTGACTGGAAAAAGTTTCCGGGCCAGGATGTATCTTAGTAGCCCAGTGGAGCCTGCCGGTACTCGGTGTTCTTGCAGGGAATAGGGTGCCCACGCGAGGTCCTCGGGGTCTTGAAAAGCTTACTAACCTTAAAAGGAAACAGACCTGAAACTAATGCCTCAAGGACTCCGCTCCAAGCTTCCACTTCGGCAGGGCTATTCTAGGCTTTACCTTGAGGAAAGGACTCACGTCAAGCTCCCTTTTAGCTCTAGAGCGTCTCAGGCGAGGCTCCCACCCAGTCTATGAAAGCACCCTGTTGATGTAGAGAACACTCGTTCCCTTCCCAGAGCCCTGCCTACAGACACTGGAGACCCGTCCTAAAATTGTAATTTAGATAGCTTCAATGCAGCTTGAATGCAGCATTCAAAATGGGTAAGCAAGGCTTGTGAGATAAGTTCCCCGTTTCCAGCGAACATGCAGCCTACCTCCTTGTGATTTCTACCAAGTAAATATACACTCTAGCTACACACTGGTCCCTTCCTTGAATAAAGTTTATTTGGCACGGAATTCTGCGTGTAGCCAACCGCCTCCCCCAGGGAGCGCTCTGGGTAGGCTATCGGGCTTAGCTTCTTCTAAAACCCTGGAGTGTAAGAGGAAGAACTGTGCTTTGGTTACAGCAGGAAAGCAAGCCAACTTTCTCCTGTAAGGATGGGGTCTTAAGGTTTGACTTTAAAGAAGGAATGCGTTGCAGTTTTGGTTTCTCAGTGCCGCTCAGCCTCGGGCAATGAGGGAGATTTGCATGACATACAGGACTTGAGAGAACACATTTCCTGGAGTTGTTGGAGAGCTGAGGAAATCTAGCTCTTCCAAGGAAGAGTGCAGTGTGTTGCCCTACACACAAAATACACAGTGACTGGGAAATGTTTCCGGGCCTGGATGTTTCTTAGTAGCCCAGTGGAGCCTGCTGGTACTCGGTGCTCTTGCAGGGAATAGGGTGCCCACGAGAGGTCCTCGGTGTCTTGAAAAGCTTACTGACCTTAAAAGAAAACAGACCTAAAACAAATGCCACAAGGAAACTGCTGCAAGCTTAGCTTCGTCAGGGCTATTCAAGGCTTTACCTGGAGGAAAGAACTCACGTCAAGTGTCCTTTATCTCTAGGGCGTCTGAGGAGAGGCTCCCACCCAGGCTATGAAAGCACCCTGTTGATGGAGAGAACACTCGTTCCCTTCCCAGAGCCCTGCCTACAATGACTAAAGACTCGTCCTAAAACTGTTATTTACGTAACTTCAAGGCAGCATGAATGGAGCATTCAAAATGGGAAAGCAAGGCTTGTGCCATAAGGTCCCCGTTTCCAGCGAACACGCGGCCTACCTACTTGTGATTTCTACCAAGTAAATATACACTCTAGCTAAACACTGGTCCCTTCCTTGAATAAAGTTTATTTGGCACGGAGTTCTGCGTGTAGCCAACAGCCTCCCCCAAGGAGCGCTCTAGGTAGGCTATCGGGCTTAGCTTCTTCTAAATCCCTGCAGTGTAAGAGGAAGAACTGTGCTTTGGTTACAGCAGGAACGCAAGCTGACTTTCTCCTGTAAGGATGGGGTCTTAAGGTATGACTTTGTAGAAGGAATGCGAAGCAGTTTTGGTTTCTCAGTGCCGCTCAGCCTAGGGCAATGAGGCAGATTTGCATGACTTGTAGGACGTGAGAGAGCACATTTCCTGGAGCTGTTGGAGAGCTGAGGAAATCTAGCTCTTCCAAGGAAGAGTGCAGTGTGTTGGCCTACACACAAATTACACAGAGTGACTGGGAAAGGTTTCCGGGCCTGGATGTTTCTTAGTAGCCCAGTGGAGACTGCCGCAACTCGGTGGTCTTCCAGGGAATAAGGTGCCCACGCGAGGTCCTCGGTGTCTTGAAAAGCTTACTAACCTTAAAAGGAAACAGACCTGAAACTAATGCCTCAAGG
Source organism: Balaenoptera physalus (assembly GCF_965194825.1). Lineage (NCBI taxonomy): Eukaryota > Metazoa > Chordata > Mammalia > Artiodactyla > Balaenopteridae > Balaenoptera > Balaenoptera physalus. Next base: position 104,325 of record NW_028125087.1, read on the forward strand.
ACTCCGCTCCAAGCTTCCACTTCGGCAGGGCTATTCTAGGCTTTACCTTGAGGAAATGACTCACGTCAAGTTTCCTTTTAGCTCTAGAGCGTCTCAGGCGAGGCTCCCACCCAGGCTATGAAAGCACCCTGTTGATGTAGAGAACACTCGTTCCCTTCCCAGAGCCCTACCTACAGAGACTAGAGACCCGTCCTAAAATTGTTATTTAGGTAGCTTCAAGGCAGCTTGAATGGAGCATTCAAAATGGGTAAGCAAGGCTTGTGCCATAAGTTCCCCGTTTCCAGCGAACATGCAGCCTACCTCCTTGTGATTTCAACCAAGTAAATATACACTCTAGCTACACACTGGTCCCTTCCTTGAATAAAGTTTATTTGGCACGCAATTCTGCGAGTAGCCAACCGCCTCCCCCAGGGAGCGCTCTGGGTAGGCTATCGGGCTTAGCTTCTTCTAAAACCCTGGAGTGTAAGAGGAAGAACTGTGCTTTGGTTACAGCAGGAAAGCAAGCCGACTTTCTCCTGTAAGGATGGGGTCTTAAGGTTTGACTTTAAAGAAGGAATGCGTTGCAGTTTTGGTTTCTCAGTGCCGCTCAGCCTAGGGCAATGAGGGAGATTTGCATGACATATAGGACTTGAGAGAACACATTTCCTGGAGTTGTTGGAGAGCTGAGGAAATCTAGCTCTTCCAAGGAAGAGTGCAGTGTGTTGCCCTACACACAAAATACACAGTGACTGGGAAACGTTTCCGGGCCTGGATGTTTCTTAGTAGCCCAGTGGAGCCTGCTGGTACTCGGTGCTCTTGCAGGGAATAGGGTGCCCACGAGAGGTCCTCGGTGTCTTGAAAAGCTTACTAACCTTAAAAGAAAACAGACCTAAAACAAATGCCACAAGGAAACTGCTGCAAGCTTAGCTTCGGCAGGGCTATTCAAGGCTTTACCTGGAGGAAAGAACTCACGTCAAGTGTCCTTTATCTCTAGGGCGTCTGAGGAGAGGCTCCCACCCAGGCTATGAAAGCACCCTGTTGATGGAGAGAACACTCGTTCCCTTCCCAGAGCCCTGCCTACAATGACTAAAGACTCGTCCTAAAACTGTTATTTAGGTAACTTCAAGGCAGCATGAATGGAGCATTCAAAATGGGAAAGCAAGGCTTGTGCCATAAGGTCCCCGTTTCCAGCGAACACGCGGCCTACCTACTTGTGATTTCTACCAAGTAAATATACACTCTAGCTAAACACTGGTCCCTTCCTTGAATAAAGTTTATTTGGCACGGAGTTCTGCGTGTAGCCAACAGCCTCCCCCAAGGAGCGCTCTAGGTAGGCTATCGGGCTTAGCTTCTTCTAAAACCCTGCAGTGTAAGAGGAAGAACTGTGCTTTGGTTACAGCAGGAACGCAAGCTGACTTTCTCCTGTAAGGATGGGGTCTTAAGGTATGACTTTGTAGAAGGAATGCGAAGCAGTTTTGGTTTCTCAGTGCCACTCAGCCTAGGGCAATGAGGCAGATTTGCATGACTTGTAGGACGTAAGAGAGCACATTTCCTGGAACTGTTGGAGAGCTGAGGAAATCTAGCTCTTCCAAGGAAGAGTGCAGTGTGTTGGCCTACACACAAAATACAAAGAGTGACTGGGAAAGGTTTCCGGGCTGGATGTTTCTTAGTAGCCCAGGGGAGACTGCCGGTACTCGGTGGTCTTCCAGGGAATAAGGTGCCCACGCGAGGTCCTCGGTGTCTTGAAAAGCTTACTAACCTTAAAATGAAACAGACCTGAAACTAATGCCTCAAGGACTCCGCTCCAAGCTTCCACTTCGGCAGGGCTATTCTAGGCTTTACCTTGAGGAAAGGACTCACGTCAAGTTCCCTTTTAGCTCTAGAGCGTCTCAGGCGAGGCTCCCACCCAGTCTATGAAAGCACCCTGTTGATGTAGAGAACACTCGTTCCCTTCCCAGAGCCCTGCCTGCAGACACTGGAGACCCGTCCTAAAATTGTAATTTAGATAGCTTCAATGCAGCTTGAATGGAGCATTCAAAATGGGTAAGCAAGGCTTGTGCCATAAGTTCCCCGTTTCCAGCGAACATGCAGCCTACCTCCTTGTGATTTCTACCAAGTAAATATACACTCTAGCTACACACTGGTCCCTTCCTTGAATAAAGTTTATTTGGCACGGAATTCTGCGTGTAGCCAACCGCCTCCCCCTGGTAGCGCTCTGGGTAGGCTATCGGGCTTAGCTTCTTCTAAAACCCTGGAATGTAAGAGGAAGAACTGTGCTTTGGTTACAGCAGGAAAGCAAGCCGACTTTCTCCTGTAAGGATGGGGTCTTAAGGTTTGACTTTAAAGAAGGAATGCGTTGCAGTTTTGGTTTCTCAGTGCCGCTCAGCCTAGGGCAATGAGGAAGATTTGCATGACATATAAGACTTGAGAGAACACATTTCCTGGAGTTGTTGGAGAGCTGAGGAAATCTAGCTCTTCCAAGGAAGAGTGTAGTGTGCTGGCCTACACACAAAATACAAAGAGTGACTGGAAAAAGTTTCCGGGCCAGGATGTATCTTAGTAGCCCAGTGGAGCCTGCCGGTACTCGGTGTTCTTGCAGGGAATAGGGTGCCCACGCGAGGTCCTCGGGGTCTTGAAAAGCTTACTAACCTTAAAAGGAAACAGACCTGAAACTAATGCCTCAAGGACTCCGCTCCAAGCTTCCACTTCGGCAGGGCTATTCTAGGCTTTACCTTGAGGAAAGGACTCACGTCAAGCTCCCTTTTAGCTCTAGAGCGTCTCAGGCGAGGCTCCCACCCAGTCTATGAAAGCACCCTGTTGATGTAGAGAACACTCGTTCCCTTCCCAGAGCCCTGCCTACAGACACTGGAGACCCGTCCTAAAATTGTAATTTAGATAGCTTCAATGCAGCTTGAATGCAGCATTCAAAATGGGTAAGCAAGGCTTGTGAGATAAGTTCCCCGTTTCCAGCGAACATGCAGCCTACCTCCTTGTGATTTCTACCAAGTAAATATACACTCTAGCTACACACTGGTCCCTTCCTTGAATAAAGTTTATTTGGCACGGAATTCTGCGTGTAGCCAACCGCCTCCCCCAGGGAGCGCTCTGGGTAGGCTATCGGGCTTAGCTTCTTCTAAAACCCTGGAGTGTAAGAGGAAGAACTGTGCTTTGGTTACAGCAGGAAAGCAAGCCAACTTTCTCCTGTAAGGATGGGGTCTTAAGGTTTGACTTTAAAGAAGGAATGCGTTGCAGTTTTGGTTTCTCAGTGCCGCTCAGCCTCGGGCAATGAGGGAGATTTGCATGACATATAGGACTTGAGAGAACACATTTCCTGGAGTTGTTGGAGAGCTGAGGAAATCTAGCTCTTCCAAGGAAGAGTGCAGTGTGTTGCCCTACACACAAAATACACAGTGACTGGGAAATGTTTCCGGGCCTGCATGTTTCTTAGTAGCCCAGTGGAGCCTGCTGGTACTCGGTGCTCTTGCAGGGAATAGGGTGCCCACGAGAGGTCCTCGGTGTCTTGAAAAGCTTACTAACCTTAAAAGAAAACAGACCTAAAACAAATGCCACAAGGAAACTGCTGCAAGCTTAGCTTCGGCAGGGCTATTCAAGGCTTTACCTGGAGGAAAGAACTCACGTCAAGTGTCCTTTATCTCTAGGGCGTCTGAGGAGAGGCTCCCACCCAGGCTATGAAAGCACCCTGTTGATGGAGAGAACACTCGTTCCCTTCCCAGAGCCCTGCCTACAATGACTAAAGACTCGTCCTAAAACTGTTATTTAGGTAACTTCAAGGCAGCATGAATGGAGAATTCAAAATGGGAAAGCAAGGCTTGTGCCATAAGGTCCCCGTTTCCAGCGAACACGCGGCCTACCTACTTGTGATTTCTACCAAGTAAATATACACTCTAGCTAAACACTGGTCCCTTCCTTGAATAAAGTTTATTTGGCACGGAGTTCTGCGTGTAGCCAACAGCCTCCCCCAAGGAGCGCTCTAGGTAGGCTATCGGGCTTAGCTTCTTCTAAAACCCTGCAGTGTAAGAGGAAGAACTGTGCTTTGGTTACAGCAGGAACGCAAGCTGACTTTCTCCTGTAAGGATGGGGTCTTAAGGTATGACTTTGTAGAAGGAATGCGAAGTAGTTTTGGTTTCTCAGTGCCGCTCAGCCTAGGGCAATGAGGCAGATTTGCATGACTTGTAGGACGTGAGAGAGTACATTTCCTGGAGCTGTTGGAGAGCTGAGGAAATCTAGCTCTTCCAAGGAAGAGTGCAGTGTGTTGGCCTACACACAAAATACAAAGAGTGACTGGGAAAGGTTTCCGGGCCTGGATGTTTCTTAGTAGCCCAGTGGAGACTGCCGGTACTCGGTGGTCTTCCAGGGAATAAGGTGCCCACGCGAGGTCCTCGGTGTCTTGAAAAGCTTACTAACCTTAAAATGAAACAGACCTGAAACTAATGCCTCAAGGACTCCGCTCCAAGCTTCCACTTCGGCAGGGCTATTCTAGGCTTTACCTTGAGGAAAGGACTCACGTCAAGTTCCCTTTTAGCTCTAGAGCGTCTCAGGCGAGGCTCCCACCCAGTCTATGAAAGCACCCTGTTGATGTAGAGAACACTCGTTCCCTTCCCAGAGCCCTGCCTGCAGACACTGGAGACCCGTCCTAAAATTGTAATTTAGATAGCTTCAATGCAGCTTGAATGGAGCATTCAAAATGGGTAAGCAAGGCTTGTGCCATAAGTTCCCCGTTTCCAGCGAACATGCAGCCTACCTCCTTGTGATTTCTACCAAGTAAATATACACTCTAGCTACACACTGGTCCCTTCCTTGAATAAAGTTTATTTGGCACGGAATTCTGCGTGTAGCCAACCGCCTCCCCTTGGGAGCGCTCTGGGTAGGCTATCGGGCTCTGCTTCTTCTAAAACCCTGGAGTGTAAGAGGAAGAACTGTGCTTTGGTTACAGCAGGAAAGCAAGCCGACTTTCTCCTGTAAGGATGGGGTCTTAAGGTTTGACTTTAAAGAAGGAATGCGTTGCAGTTTTGGTTTCTCAGTGCCGCTCAGCCTAGGGCAATGAGGGAGATTTGCATGACATATAAGACTTGAGAGAACACATTTCCTGGAGTTGTTGGAGAGCTGAGGAAATCTAGCTCTTCCAAGGAAGAGTGTAGTGTGCTGGCCTACACACAAAATACAAAGAGTGACTGGAAAAAGTTTCCGGGCCAGGATATATCTTAGTAGCCCAGTGGAGCCTGCCGGTACTCGGTGTTCTTGCAGGGAATAGGGTGCCCACGCGAGGTCCTCGGGGTCTTGAAAAGCTTACTAACCTTAAAAGGAAACAGACCTGAAACTAATGCCTCAAGGACTCCGCTCCAAGCTTCCACTTCGGCAGGGCTATTCTAGGCTTTACCTTGAGGAAAGGACTCACGTCAAGCTCCCTTTTAGCTTTAGAGCGTCTCAGGCGAGGATCCCACCCAGTCTATGAAAGCACCCTGTTGATGTAGAGAACACTCGTTCCCTTCCCAGAGCCCTGCCTACAGACACTCGAGACCCGTCCTAAAATTGTAATTTAGATAGCTTCAATGCAGCTTGAATGGAGCATTCAAAATGGGTAAGCAAGGCTTGTGAGATAAGTTCCCCGTTTCCAGCGAACATGCAGCCTACCTCCTTGTGATTTCTACCAAGTAAATATACACTCTCGCTACACACTGGTCCCTTCCTTGAATAAAGTTTATTTGGCACGGAATTCTGCGTGTAGCCAACCGCCTCCCCCAGGGAGCGCTCTGGGTAGGCTATCGGGCTTAGCTTCTTCTAAAACCCTGGAGTGTAAGAGGAAGAACTGTGCTTTGGTTACAGCAGGAAAGCAAGCCGACTTTCTCCTGTAAGGATGGGGTCTTAAGGTTTGACTTTAAAGAAGGAATGCGTTGCAGTTTTGGTTTCTCAGTGCCGCTCAGCCTAGGGCAATGAGGGAGATTTGCGTGACATACAGGACTTGAGAGAACACATTTCCTGGAGTTTTTGGAGAGCTGAGGTAATCTAGCTCTTCCAAGGAAGAGTGCAGTGTGTTGCCCTACACACAAAATACACAGTGACTGGGAAATGTTTCCGGGCCTGGATGTTTCTTAGTAGCCCAGTGGAGCCTGCTGGTACTCGGTGCTCTTGCAGGGAATAGGGTGCCCACGAGAGGTCCTCGGTGTCTTGAAAAGCTTACTGAACTTAAAAGAAAACAGACCTAAAACAAATGCCACAAGGAAACTGCTGCAAGCTTAGCTTCGTCAGGGCTATTCAAGGCTTTACCTGGAGGAAAGAACTCACGTCAAGTGTCCTTTATCTCTAGGGCGTCTGAGGAGAGGCTCCCACCCAGGCTATGAAAGCACCCTGTTGATGGAGAGAACACTCGTTCCCTTCCCAGAGCCCTGCCTACAATGACTAAAGACTCGTCCTAAAACTGTTATTTAGGTAACTTCAAGGCAGCATGCATGGAGCATTCAAAATGGGAAAGCAAGGCTTGTGCCATAAGGTCCCCGTTTCCAGCGAACACGCGGCCTACCTACTTGTGATTTCTACCAAGTAAATATACACTCTAGCTAAACACTGGTCCCTTCCTTGAATAAAGTTTATTTGGCACGGAGTTCTGCGTGTAGCCAACAGCCTCCCCCAAGGAGCGCTCTAGGTAGGCTATCGGGCTTAGCTTCTTCTAAATCCCTGCAGTGTAAGAGGAAGAACTGTGCCTTGGTTACAGCAGGAACGCAAGCTGACTTTCTCCTGTAAGGATGGGGTCTTAAGGTATGACTTTGTAGAAGGAATGCGAAGCAGTTTTGGTTTCTCAGTGCCGCTCAGCCTAGGGCAATGAGGCAGATTTGCATGACTTGTAGGACGTGAGAGAGCACATTTCCTGGAGCTGTTGGAGAGCTGAGGAAATCTAGCTCTTCCAAGGAAGAGTGCAGTGTGTTGGCCTACACACAAATTACACAGAGTGACTGGGAAAGGTTTCCGGGCCTGGATGTTTCTTAGTAGCCCAGTGGAGACTGCCGCAACTCGGTGGTCTTCCAGGGAATAAGGTGCCCACGCGAGGTCCTCGGTGTCTTGAAAAGCTTACTAACCTTAAAAGGAAACAGACCTGAAACTAATGCCTCAAGGACTCCGCTCCAAGCTTCCACTTCGGCAGGGCTATTCTAGGCTTTACCTTGAGGAAATGACTCACGTCAAGTTTCCTTTTAGCTCTAGAGCGTCTCAGGCGAGGCTCCCACCCAGGCTATGAAAGCACCCTGTTGATGTAGAGAACACTCGTTCCCTTCCCAGAGCCCTACCTACAGAGACTAGAGACCCGTCCTAAAATTGTTATTTAGGTAGCTTCAAGGCAGCTTGAATGGAGCATTCAAAATGGGTAAGCAAGGCTTGTGCCATAAGTTCCCCGTTTCCAGCGAACATGCAGCCTACCTCCTTGTGATTTCAACCAAGTAAATATACACTCTAGCTACACACTGGTCCCTTCCTTGAATAAAGTTTATTTGGCACGGAATTCTGCGAGTAGCCAACCGCCTCCCCCAGGGAGCGCTCTGGGTAGGCTATCGGGCTTAGCTTCTTCTAAAACCCTGGAGTGTAAGAGGAAGAACTGTGCTTTGGTTACAGCAGGAAAGCAAGCCGACTTTCTCCTGTAAGGATGGGGTCTTAAGGTTTGACTTTAAAGAAGGAATGCGTTGCAGTTTTGGTTTCTCAGTGCCGCTCAGCCTAGGGCAATGAGGGAGATTTGCATGACATATAGGACTTGAGAGAACACATTTCCTGGAGTTGTTGGAGAGCTGAGGAAATCTAGCTCTTCCAAGGAAGAGTGCAGTGTGTTGCCCTACACACAAAATACACAGTGACTGGGAAACGTTTCCGGGCCTGGATGTTTCTTAGTAGCCCAGTGGAGCCTGCCGGTACTCGGTGTTCTTGCAGGGAAGAGGGTGCCCACGCGAGGTCCTCGGGGTCTTGAAAAGCTTACTAACCTTAAAAGGAAACAGACCTGAAACTAATGCCTCAAGGACTCCGCTCCAAGCTTCCACTTCGGCAGGGCTATTCTAGGCTTTACCTTGAGGAAAGGACTCACGTCAAGTTCCCTTTTAGCTCTAGAGCGTCTCAGGCGAGGCTCCCACCCAGGCTATGAAAGCACCCTGTTGATGTAGAGAACACTCGTTCCCTTCCCAGAGCCCTACCTACAGAGACTAGAGACCCGTCCTAAAATTGTTATTTAGGTAGCTTCAAGGCAGCTTGAATGGAGCATTCAAAATGGGTAAGCAAGGCTTGTGCCATAAGTTCCCCGTTTCCAGCGAACATGCAGCCTACCTCCTTGTGATTTCAACCAAGTAAATATACACTCTAGCTACACACTGGTCCCTTCCTTGAATAAAGTTTATTTGGCACGGAATTCTGCGTGTAGCCAACCGCCTCCCCCAGGGAGCGCTCTGGGTAGGCTATCGGGCGTAGCTTCTTCTAAAACCCTGGAGTGTAAGAGGAAGAACTGTGCTTTGGTTACAGCAGGAAAGCAAGCCAACTTTCTCCTGTAAGGATGGGGTCTTAAGGTTTGACTTTAAAGAAGGAATGCGTTGCAGTTTTGGTTTCTCAGTGCCGCTCAGCCTCGGGCAATGAGGGAGATTTGCATGACATATAGGACTTGAGAGAACACATTTCCTGGAGTTGTTGGAGAGCTGAGGAAATCTAGCTCTTCCAAGGAAGAGTGCAGTGTGTTGCCCTACACACAAAATACACAGTGACTGGGAAATGTTTCCGGGCCTGCATGTTTCTTAGTAGCCCAGTGGAGCCTGCTGGTACTCGGTGCTCTTGCAGGGAATAGGGTGCCCACGAGAGGTCCTCGGTGTCTTGAAAAGCTTACTAACCTTAAAAGAAAACAGACCTAAAACAAATGCCACAAGGAAACTGCTGCAAGCTTAGCTTAGGCAGGGCTATTCAAGGCTTTACCTGGAGGAAAGAACTCACGTCAAGTGTTCTTTATCTCTAGGGCGTCTGAGGAGAGGCTCCCACCCAGGCTATGAAAGCACCCTGTTGATGGAGAGAACACTCGTTCCCTTCCCAGAGCCCTGCCTACAATGACTAAAGACTCGTCCTAAAACTGTTATTTAGGTAACTTCAAGGCAGCATGAATGGAGCATTCAAAATGGGAAAGCAAGGCTTGTGCCATAAGGTCCCCGTTTCCAGCGAACACGCGGCCTACCTACTTGTGATTTCTACCAAGTAAATATACACTCTAGCTAAACACTGGTCCCTTCCTTGAATAAAGTTTATTTGGCACGGAGTTCTGCGTGTAGCCAACAGCCTCCCCCAAGGAGCGCTCTAGGTAGGCTATCGGGCTTAGCTTCTTCTAAAACCCTGCAGTGTAAGAGGAAGAACTGTGCTTTGGTTACAGCAGGAACGCAAGCTGACTTTCTCCTGTAAGGATAGGGTCTTAAGGTATGACTTTGTAGAAGGAATGCGAAGCAGTTTTGGTTTCTCAGTGCCGCTCAGCCTAGGGCAATGAGGCAGATTTGCATGACTTGTAGGACGTGAGAGAGTACATTTCCTGGAGCTCTTGGAGAGCTGAGGAAATCTAGCTCTTCCAAGGAAGAGTGCAGTGTGTTGGCCTACACACAAAATACAAAGAGTGACTGGGAAAGGTTTCCGGGCCTGGATGTTTCTTAGTAGCCCAGTGGAGACTGCCGGTACTCGGTGGTCTTCCAGGGAATAAGGTGCCCACGCGAGGTCCTCGGTGTCTTGAAAAGCTTACTAACCTTAAAATGAAACAGACCTGAAACTAATGCCTCAAGGACTCCGCTCCAAGCTTCCACTTCGGCAGGGCTATTCTAGGCTTTACCTTGAGGAAAGGACTCACGTCAAGTTCCCTTTTAGCTCTAGAGCGTCTCAGGCGAGGCTCCCACCCAGTCTATGAAAGCACCCTGTTGATGTAGAGAACACTCGTTCCCTTCCCAGAGCCCTGCCTGCAGACACTGGAGACCCGTCCTAAAATTGTAATTTAGATAGCTTCAATGCAGCTTGAATGGAGCATTCAAAATGGGTAAGCAAGGCTTGTGCCATAAGTTCCCCGTTTCCAGCGAACATGCAGCCTACCTCCTTGTGATTTCTACCAAGTAAATATACACTCCAGCTACACACTGGTCCCTTCCTTGAATAAAGTTTATTTGGCACGGAATTCTGCGTGTAGCCAACCGCCTCCCCCTGGGAGCGCTCTGGGTAGGCTATCGGGCTTAGCTTCTTCTAAAACCCTGGAGTGTAAGAGGAAGAACTGTGCTTTGGTTACAGCAGGAAAGCAAGCCGACTTTCTCCTGTAAGGATGGGGTCTTAAGGTTTGACTTTAAAGAAGGAATGCGTTGCAGTTTTGGTTTCTCAGTGCCGCTCAGCCTAGGGCAATGAGGGAGATTTGCATGACATATAAGACTTGAGAGAACACATTTCCTGGAGTTGTTGGAGAGCTGAGGAAATCTAGCTCTTCCAAGGAAGAGTGTAGTGTGCTGGCCTACACACAAAATACAAAGAGTGACTGGAAAAAGTTTCCGGGCCAGGATGTATCTTAGTAGCCCAGTGGAGCCTGCCGGTACTCGGTGTTCTTGCAGGGAATAGGGTGCCCACGCGAGGTCCTCGGGGTCTTGAAAAGCTTACTAACCTTAAAAGGAAACAGACCTGAAACTAATGCCTCAAGGACTCCGCTCCAAGCTTCCACTTCGGCAGGGCTATTCTAGGCTTTACCTTGAGGAAAGGACTCACGTCAAGTTCCCTTTTAGCTCTAGAGCGTCTCAGGCGAGGCTCCCACCCAGGCTATGAAAGCACCCTGTTGATGTAGAGAACACTCGTTCCCTTCCCAGAGCCCTGCCTACAGACACTGGAGACCCGTCCTAAAATTGTAATTTAGATAGCTTCAATGCAGCTTGAATGGAGCATTCAAAATGGGTAAGCAAGGCTTGTGAGATAAGTTCCCCGTTTCCAGCGAACATGCAGCCTACCTCCTTGTGATTTCTACCAAGTAAATATACACTCTAGCTACACACTGGTCCCTTCCTTGAATAAAGTTTATTTGGCACGGAATTCTGCGTGTAGCCAACCGCCTCCCCCAGGGAGCGCTCTGGGTAGGCTATCGGGCTTAGCTTCTTCTAAAACCCTGGAGTGTAAGAGGAAGAACTGTGCTTTGGTTACAGCAGGAAAGCAAGCCGACTTTCTCCTGTAAGGATGGGGTCTTAAGGTTCGACTTTAAAGAAGGAATGCGTTGCAGTTTTGGTTTCTCAGTGCCGCTCAGCCTAGGGCAATGAGGGAGATTTGCGTGACATACAGGACTTGAGAGAACACATTTCCTGGAGTTTTTGGAGAGCTGAGGTAATCTAGCTCTTCCAAGGAAGAGTGCAGTGTGTTGCCCTACACACAAAATACACAGTGACTGGGAAATGTTTCCGGGCCTGGATGTTTCTTAGTAGCCCAGTGGAGCCTGCTGGTACTCGGTGCTCTTGCAGGGAATAGGGTGCCCACGAGAGGTCCTCGGTGTCTTGAAAAGCTTACTGACCTTAAAAGAAAACAGACCTGAAACAAATGCCACAAGGAAACTGCTGCAAGCTTAGCTTCGTCAGGGCTATTCAAGGCTTTACCTGGAGGAAAGAACTCACGTCAAGTGTCCTTTATCTCTAGGGCGTCTGAGGAGAGGCTCCCACCCAGGCTATGAAAGCACCCTGTTGATGGAGAGAACACTCGTTCCCTTCCCAGAGCCCTGCCTACAATGACTAAAGACTCGTCCTAAAACTGTTATTTAGGTAACTTCAAGGCAGCATGAATGGAGCATTCAAAATGGGAAAGCAAGGCTTGTGCCATAAGGTCCCCGTTTCCAGCGAACACGCGGCCTACCTACTTGTGATTTCTACCAAGTAAATATACACTCTAGCTAAACACTGGTCCCTTCCTTGAATAAAGTTTATTTGGCACGGAGTTCTGCGTGTAGCCAACAGCCTCCCCCAAGGAGCGCTCTAGGTAGGCTATCGGGCTTAGCTTCTTCTAAAACCCTGCAGTGTAAGAGGAAGAACTGTGCTTTGGTTACAGCAGGAACGCAAGCCGACTTTCTCCTGTAAGGATGGGGTCTTAAGGAGTGACTTTGTAGCAGGAATGCGAAGCAGTTTTGGTTTCTCAGTGCCGCTCAGCCTAGGGCAATGAGGCAGATTTGCATGACTTGTAGGACGTGAGAGAGCACATTTCCTGGAGCTGTTGGAGAGCTGAGGAAATCTAGCTCTTCCAAGGAAGAGTGCAGTGTGTTGGCCTACACACAAATTACACAGAGTGACTGGGAAAGGTTTCCGGGCCTGGATGTTTCTTAGTAGCCCAGTGGAGACTGCCGGTACTCGGTGGTCTTCCAGGGAATAAGGTGCCCAGGCGAGGTCCTCGGTGTCCTGAAAAGCTTACTAACCTTAAAAGGAAACAGACCTGAAACTAATGCCTCAAGGACTCCGCTCCAAGCTTCCACTTCGGCAGGGCTATTCTAGGCTTTACCTTGAGGAAAGGACTCACGTCAAGTTTCCTTTTAGCTGTAGAGCGTCTGAGCAGAGGCTCCCACCCAGGCTATGAAAGCACCCTGTTGATGTAGAGAACACTCGTTCCCTTCCCAGAGCCCTGCCTACAGAGACTAGAGACCCGTCCTAATATTGTTATTTAGGTAGCTTCAAGGCAGCTTGAATGGAGCATTCAAAATGGGTAAGCAAGGCTTGTGTCATAAGTTCCCCGTTTCCAGCGAACATGCAGCCTACCTCCTTGTGATTTCAACCAAGTAAATATACACTCTAGCTACACACTGGTCCCTTCCTTGAATAAAGTTTATTTGGCACGGAATTCTGCGTGTAGCCAACCGCCTCCCCCAGGGAGCGCTCTGGGTAGGCTATCGGGCTTAGCTTCTTCTAAAACCCTGGAGTGTAAGAGGAAGAACTGTGCTTTGGTTACAACAGGAACGCAAGCCGACTTTCTCCTGTAAGGATGGGGTCTTAAGGAATGACTTTGTAGCAGGAATGCGAAGCAGTTTTGGTTTCTCAGTGCCGCTCAGCCTAGGGCAATGAGGCAGATTTGCATGACTTGTAGGACGTGAGAGAGTACATTTCCTGGAGCTCTTGGAGAGCTGAGGAAATTTAGCTCTTCCAAGGAAGAGTGCAGTGTGTTGTCCTACACAAAAAATACAAAGAGTGACTGGGAAAGGTTTCCGGGCCTTAATGTTTCTTAGTAGCCCAGTGGAGACTGCCGGTACTCGGTGGTCTTCAGGGAATAAGGTGCCCACGCGAGGTCCTCGGTGTCTTGAAAAGCTTACTAACCTTAAAAGGAAAGAGACCTGAAACTAATGCCTCAAGGACTCCGCTCCAAGCTTCCACTTCGGCAGGGCTATTCTAGGCTTTACCTTGAGGAAAGGACTCACGTCAAGTTTCCTTTTAGCTGTAGAGCGTCTGAGCAGAGGCTCCCACCCAGGCTATGAAAGCACCCTGTTGATGTAGAGAACACTCGTTCCCTTCCCAGAGCCCTGCCTACAGAGACTAGAGACCCGTCCTAAAATTGTTATTTAGGTAGCTTCAAGGCAGCTTGAATGGAGCATTCAAAATGGGTAAGCAAGGCTTGTGCCATAAGTTCCCCGTTTCCAGCGAACATGCAGCCTACCTCCTTGTGATTTCAACCAAGTAAATATACACTCTAGCTACACACTGGTCCCTTCCTTGAATAAAGTTTATTTGGCACGGAATTCTGCGTGTACCCAACCGCCTCCCCCAGGGAGCGCTCTGGGTAGGCTATCGGGCTTAGCTTCTTCTAAAACCCTGGAGTGTAAGAGGAAGAACTGTGCTTTGGTTACAGCAGGAACGCAAGCCGACTTTCTCCTGTAAGGATGGGGTCTTAAGGAGTGACTTTGTAGCAGGAATGCGAAGCAGTTTTGGTTTCTCAGTGCCGCTCAGCCTAGGGCAATGAGGGAGATTTGCATGACATGTAAGACTTGAGAGAACACATTTCCTGGAGTTGTTGGAGAGCTGAGGAAATCTAGCTCTTCCAAGGAAGAGTGTAGTGTGTTGGCCTACACACAAAATACAAAGAGTGACTGGAAAAAGTTTCCGGGCCAGGATGTATCTTAGTAGCCCAGTGGAGCCTGCCGGTACTCGGTGTTCTTGCAGGGAATAGGGTGCCCACGCGAGGTCCTCGGGGTCTTGAAAAGCTTACTAACCTTAAAAGGAAGCAGACCTGAAACTAATGCCTCAAGGACTCCGCTCCAAGCTTCCACTTCGGCAGGGCTATTCTAGGCTTTACCTTGAGGAAAGGACTCAGGTCAAGCTCCCTTTTAGCTCTAGAGCGTCTCAGGCGAGGCTCCCACCCAGTCTATGAAAGCACCCTGTTGATGTAGAGAACACTCGTTCCCTTCCCAGAGCCCTGCCTACAGACACTGGAGACCCGTCCTAAAATTGTAATTTAGATAGCTTCAATGCAGCTTGAATGGAGCATTCAAAATGGGTAAGCAAGGCTTGTGAGATAAGTTCCCCGTTTCCAGCGAACATGCAGCCTACCTCCTTGTGATTTCTACCAAGTAAATATACACTCTAGCTACACACTGGTCCCTTCCTTGAATAAAGTTTATTTGGCACGGAATTCTGCGTGTACCCAACCGCCTCCCCCAGGGAGCGCTCTGGGTAGGCTATCGGGCTTAGCTTCTTCTAAAACCCTGGAGTGTAAGAGGAAGAACTGTGCTTTGGTTACAGCAGGAAAGCAAGCCGACTTTCTCCTGTAAGGATGGGGTCTTAAGGTTTGACTTTAAAGAAAGAATGCGTTGCAGTTTTGGTTTCTCAGTGCCGCTCAGCCTAGGGCAATGAGGGAGATTTGCATGACATACAGGACTTGAGAGAACACATTTCCTGGAGTTGTTGGAGAGCTGAGGAAATCTAGCTCTTCCAAGGAAGAGTGCAGTGTGTTGCCCTACACACAAAATACACAGTGACTGGGAAATGTTTCCGGGCCTGGAGGTTTCTTAGTAGCCCAGTGGAGCCTGCTGGTACTCGGTGCTCTTGCAGGGAATAGGGTGCCCACGAGAGGTCCTCGGTGTCTTGAAAAGCTTACTAACCTTAAAAGAAAACGGACCTAAAACAAATGCCACAAGGAAACTGCTGCAAGCTTAGCTTCGGCAGGGCTATTCAAGGCTTTACCTGGAGGAAAGAACTCACGTCAAGTGTCCTTTATCTCTAGGGCGTCTGAGGAGAGGCTCCCACCCAGGCTATGAAAGCACCCTGTTGATGCAGAGAACACTCGTTCCCTTCCCAGAGCCCTGCCTACAATGACTAAAGACTCGTCCTAAAACTGTTATTTAGGTAACTTCAAGGCAGCATGAATGGAGCATTCAAAATGGGAAAGCAAGGCTTGTGCCATAAGGTCCCCGTTTCCAGCGAACACGCGGCCTACCTACTTGTGATTTCTACCAAGTAAATATACACTCTAGCTAAACACTGGTCCCTTCCTTGAATAAAGTTTATTTGGCACGGAGTTCTGCGTGTAGCCAACAGCCTCCCCCAAGGAGCGCTCTAGGTAGGCTATCGGGCTTAGCTTCTTCTAAAACCCTGCAGTGTAAGAGGAAGAACTGTGCTTTGGTTACAGCAGGAACGCAAGCTGACTTTCTCCTGTAAGGATGGGGTCTTAAGGTATGACTTTGTAGAAGGAATGCGAAGCAGTTTTGGTTTCTCAGTGCCGCTCAGCCTAGGGCAATGAGGCAGATTTGCATGACTTGTAGGACGTGAGAGAGCACATTTCCTGGAGCTGTTGGAGAGCTGAGGAAATCTAGCTCTTCCAAGGAAGAGTGCAGTGTGTTGGCCTACACACAAAATACACAGAGTGACTGGGAAAGGTTTCCGGGCCTGGATGTTTCCTAGTAGCCCAGTGGAGACTGCCGGTACTCGGTGGTCTTCCAGGGAATAAGGTGCCCACGCGAGGTCCTCGGTGTCTTGAAAAGCTTACTAACCTTAAAAGGAAACAGACCTGAAACTAATGCCTCAAGGACTCCGCTCCAAGCTTCCACTTCGGCAGGGCTATTCTAGGCTTTACCTTGAGGAAATGACTCACGTCAAGTTTCCTTTTAGCTCTAGAGCGTCTCAGGCGAGGCTCCCACCCAGGCTATGAAAGCACCCTGTTGATGTAGAGAACACTCGTTCCCTTCCCAGAGCCCTGCCTACAGAGACTAGAGACCCGTCGTAAAATTGTTATTTAGGTAGCTTCAAGGCAGCTTGAATGGAGCATTCAAAATGGGTAAGCAAGGCTTGTGCCATAAGTTCCCCGTTTCCAGCGAACATGCAGCCTACCTCCTTGTGATTTCAACCAAGTAAATATACACTCTAGCTACACACTGGTCCCTTCCTTGAATAAAGTTTATTTGGCACGGAATTCTGCGTGTAGCCAACCGCCTCCCCCAGGGAGCGCTCTGGGTAGGCTATCGGGCTTAGCTTCTTCTAAAACCCTGGAGTGTAAGAGGAAGAACTGTGCTTTGGTTACAGCAGGAACGCAAGCCGACTTTCTCCTGTAAGGATGGGGTCTTAAGGAATGACTTTGTAGCAGGAATGCGAAGCAGTTTTGGTTTCTCAGTGCCGCTCAGCCTAGGGCAATGAGGCAGATTTGCATGACTTGTAGGACGTGAGAGAGTACATTTCCTGGAGCTCTTGGAGAGCTGAGGAAATTTAGCTCTTCCAAGGAAGAGTGCAGTGTGTTGTCCTACACACAAAATACAAAGAGTGACAGGGAAAGGTTTCCGGGCCTGGATGTTTCTTAGTAGCCCAGTGGAGACTGCCGGTACTCGGTGGTCTTCAGGGAATAAGGTGCCCACGCGAGGTCCTCGGTGTCTTGAAAAGCTTACTAACCTTAAAAGGAAAGAGACCTGAAACTAATGCCTCAAGGACTCCGCTCCAAGCTTCCACTTCGGCAGGGCTATTCTAGGATTTACCTTGAGGAAAGGACTCACGTCAAGTTTCCTTTTATCTGTAGAGCGTCTGAGCAGAGGCTCCCACCCAGGCTATGAAAGCACCCTGTTGATGTAGAGAACACTCGTTCCCTTCCCAGAGCCCTGCCTACAGACACTGGAGACCCGTCCTAAAATTGTAATTTAGATAGCTTCAATGCAGCTTGAATGGAGCATTCAAAATGGGTAAGCAAGGCTTGTGAGATAAGTTCCCCGTTTCCAGCGAACATGCAGCCTACCTCCTTGTGATTTATACCAAGTAAATATACACTCTAGCTACACACTGGTCCCTTCCTTGAATAAAGTTTATTTGGCACGGAATTCTGCGTGTAGCCAACCGCCTCCCCCAGGGAGCGCTCTGGGTAGGCTATCGGGCTTAGCTTCTTCTAAAACCCTGGAGTGTAAGAGGAAGAACTGTGCTGTGGTTACAGCAGAAACGCAAGCCGACTTTCTCCTGTAAGGATGGGGTGTTAAGGTATGACTTTGTAGAAGGAATGTGAAGCAGTTTTGGTTTCTCAGTGCCGGTCAGCCTAGGGCAATGAGGCAGATTTGCATGATATGTAGGACGTGAGAGAACACATTTCCTGGAGCTGTTGGAGAGCTGAGGAAATCTAGCTCTTCCAAGGAAGAGTGCAGTGTGTTGCCCTACACACAAAATACACAGTGACTGGGAAACGTTTCCGGGCCTGGATGTTTCTTAGTAGCCCAGTGGAGCCTGCTGGTACTCGGTGCTCTTGCAGGGAATAGGGTGCCCACGAGAGGTCCTCGGTGTCTTGACAAGCTTACTAACCTTAAAAGAAAACAGACCTAAAACAAATGCCACAAGGAAACTGCTTCAAGCTTAGCTTCGGCAGGGCTATTCAAGGCTTTACCTGGAGGAAAGAACTCACGTCAAGTTTCCTTTATCTCTAGGGCGTCTGAGGAGAGGCTCCCACCCAGGCTATGAAAGCACCCTGTTGATGCAGAGAACACTCGTTCGCTTCCCAGAGCTCTGCCTACAATGACTAAAGACTCGTCCTAAAACTGTTATTTAGGTAACTTCAAGGCAGCATGCATGGAGCATTCAAAATGGGAAAGCAAGGCTTGTGCCATAAGGTCCCCGTTTCCAGCGAACACGCGGCCTACCTACTTGTGATTTCTACCAAGTAAATATACACTCTAGCTACACACTGGTCCCTTCCTTGAATAAAGTTTATTTGGCACGGAGTTCTGCGTGTAGCCAACAGCCTCCCCCAAGGAGCGCTCTAGGTAGGCTATCTGGCTTAGCTTCTTCTAAAACCCTGCAGTGTAAGAGGAAGATCTGTGCTTTGGTTACAGCAGAAACGCAAGCTGACTTTCTCCTGTAAGGATGGGGTCTTAAGGTATGACTTTGTAGAAGGAATGCGAAGCCGTTTTGGTTTCTTAGAGCTGCTCAGCCTAGGGCAATGAGGCAGATTTGCATGATATGTAGGACGTGAGAGAACAAATTTCCTGGAGCTGTTGGAGAGCTGAGGGAATCTAGCTCTTCCAAGGAAGAGTGCAGTGTGTTGGCCTACACACAAAATACACAGAGTGACTGGGAAAGGTTTCCGGGCCTGGATGTTTCTTAGTAGCCCAGTGGAGACTGCCGGTACTCGGTGGTCTTCCAGGGAATAAGGTGCCCAGGCGATGTCCTCGGTGTCCTGAAAAGCTTACTAACCTTAAAAGGAAACAGACCTGAAACTAATGCCTCAAGGACTCCGCTCCAAGCTTCCACTTCGGCAGGGCTATTCTAGGCTTTACCTTGAGGAAAGGACTCACGTCAAGTTTCCTTCTAGCTGTAGAGCGTCTGAGGAGAGGCTCCCACCCAGGCTATGAAAGCACCCTGTTGATGTAGAGAACACTCGTTCCCTTCCCAGAGCCTTGCCTACAGAGACCAGAGACCCGTCCTAAAATTGTTATTTAGGCAGCTTCAAGGCAGCTTGAATGGAGCATTCAAAATGGGTAAGCAAGGCTTGTGCCATAAGTTCCCCGTTTCCAGCGAACATGCAGCCTACCTCCTTGTGATTTCTACCAAGTAAATATACACTCTAGCTACACACTGGTCCCTTCCTTAAATTAAGTTTATTTGGCACGTAATTCTGCGTGTAGCCAACCGCCTCCCCCAGGGATCGCTCTGGGTAGGCTATCGGGCTTAGCTTCTTCTAAAACCCTGGAGTGTAAGAGGAAGAACTGTGCTGTGGTTACAGCAGAAACGCAAGCCGACTTTCTACTGTAAGGATGGGGTGTTAAGGTATGACTTTGTAGAAGGAATGTGAAGCAGTTTTGGTTTCTCAGTGCCGGTCAGCCTAGGGCAATGAGGCAGATTTGCATGATATGTAGGACGTGAGAGAGCACATTTCCTGGAGCTGTTGGAGAGCTGAGGAAATCTAGCTCTTCCAAGGAAGAGTGTAGTGTTTTGGCCTACACACAAAATACAAAGAGTGAATGGGAAAAGTTTCCGGGCCTGGATGTTTCTTAGTAGCCCAGTGGAGCCTGCCGGTACTGGGTGTTCTTGCAGGGAATAGGGTGCCCAGGCGAGGTCCTCAGGGCCTTGAAAAGCTTACTAACCTTAAAAGAAAACAGACCTGAAACTAATGCCTCAAGAACTCCGCTCCAAGCTTCCACTTCGGCAGGGCTATTCTAGGCTTTACCTTGAGGAGAGGACTCACGTCAAGTTTCCTTTTAGCTGTAGAGCGTCTGAGGAGAGGCTCCCACCCAGCCTACGAAAGCACCCTGTTGATGTAGAGAACACTCGTTCCCTTCCCAGAGCCTTGCCTACAGAGACTAGAGACCCGTCCTAAAATTGTTATTTAGGCAGCTTCAAGGCAGCTTGAATGGAGCATTCAAAATGGGTAAGCAAGGCTTGTGCCATAAGTTCCCCGTTTCCAGCGAACATGCAGCCTACCTCCTTGTGATTTCTACCAAGTAAATATACACTCTAGCTACACACTGGTCCCTTCCTTGAATAAAGTTTATTTGGCACGTAATTCTGCGTGTAGCCAACCGCCTCCCCCAGGGATCGCTCTGGGTAGGCTATCGGGCTTAGCTTCTTCTAAAACCCTGGAGTGTAAGAGGAAGAACTGTGCTGTGGTTACAGCAGAAACGCAAGCCGACTTTCTCCTGTAAGGATGGGGTGTTAAGGTATGACTTTGTAGAAGGAATGTGAAGCAGTTTTGGTTTCTCAGTGCCGGTCAGCCTAGGGCAATGAGGCAGATTTGCATGATATGTAGGACGTGAGAGAACACATTTCCTGGAGCTGTTGGAGAGCTGAGGAAATCTAGCTCTTCCAAGGAAGAGTGCAGTGTGTTGCCCTACACACAAAATACACAGTGACTGGGAAACGTTTCCGGGCCTGGATGTTTCTTAGTAGCCCAGTGGAGCCT
Organism: Balaenoptera physalus; assembly: GCF_965194825.1. Taxonomy (NCBI): domain Eukaryota; kingdom Metazoa; phylum Chordata; class Mammalia; order Artiodactyla; family Balaenopteridae; genus Balaenoptera; species Balaenoptera physalus. The sequence goes on from NW_028125087.1 coordinate 124,650, forward strand.
GCTGGTACTCGGTGCTCTTGCAGGGAATAGGGTGCCCACGAGAGGTCCTCGGTGTCTTGACAAGCTTACTAACCTTAAAAGAAAACAGACCTAAAACAAATGCCACAAGGAAACTGCTTCAAGCTTAGCTTCGGCAGGGCTATTCAAGGCTTTACCTGGAGGAAAGAACTCACGTCAAGTTTCCTTTATCTCTAGGGCGTCTGAGGAGAGGCTCCCACCCAGGCTATGAAAGCACCCTGTTGATGCAGAGAACACTCGTTCGCTTCCCAGAGCTCTGCCTACAATGACTAAAGACTCGTCCTAAAACTGTTATTTAGGTAACTTCAAGGCAGCATGCATGGAGCATTCAAAATGGGAAAGCAAGGCTTGTGCCATAAGGTCACCGTTTCCAGCGAACACGCGGCCTACCTACTTGTGATTTCTACCAAGTAAATATACACTCTAGCTACACACTGGTCCCTTCCTTGAATAAAGTTTATTTGGCACGGAGTTCTGCGTGTAGCCAACAGCCTCCCCCAAGGAGCGCTCTAGGTAGGCTATCTGGCTTAGCTTCTTCTAAAACCCTGCAGTGTAAGAGGAAGATCTGTGCTTTGGTTACAGCAGAAACGCAAGCTGACTTTCTCCTGTAAGGATGGGGTCTTAAGGTATGACTTTGTAGAAGGAATGCGAAGCCGTTTTGGTTTCTTAGAGCTGCTCAGCCTAGGGCAATGAGGCAGATTTGCATGATATGTAGGACGTGAGAGAACAAATTTCCTGGAGCTGTTGGAGAGCTGAGGGAATCTAGCTCTTCCAAGGAAGAGTGCAGTGTGTTGGCCTACACACAAAATACACAGAGTGACTGGGAAAGGTTTCCGGGCCTGGATGTTTCTTAGTAGCCCAGTGGAGACTGCCGGTACTCGGTGGTCTTCCAGGGAATAAGGTGCCCAGGCGAGGTCCTCGGTGTCCTGAAAAGCTTACTAACCTTAAAAGGAAACAGACCTGAAACTAATGCCTCAAGGACTCCGCTCCAAGCTTCCACTTCGGCAGGGCTATTCTAGGCTTTACCTTGAGGAAAGGACTCACGTCAAGTTTCCTTCTAGCTGTAGAGCGTCTGAGGAGAGGCTCCCACCCAGGCTATGAAAGCACCCTGTTGATGTAGAGAACACTCGTTCCCTTCCCAGAGCCTTGCCTACAGAGACCAGAGACCCGTCCTAAAATTGTTATTTAGGCAGCTTCAAGGCAGCTTGAATGGAGCATTCAAAATGGGTAAGCAAGGCTTGTGCCATAAGTTCCCCGTTTCCAGCGAACATGCAGCCTACCTCCTTGTGATTTCTACCAAGTAAATATACACTCTAGCTACACACTGGTCCCTTCCTTAAATAAAGTTTATTTGGCACGTAATTCTGCGTGTAGCCAACCGCCTCCCCCAGGGATCGCTCTGGGTAGGCTATCGGGCTTAGCTTCTTCTAAAACCCTGGAGTGTAAGAGGAAGAACTGTGCTGTGGTTACAGCAGAAACGCAAGCCGACTTTCTACTGTAAGGATGGGGTGTTAAGGTATGACTTTGTAGAAGGAATGTGAAGCAGTTTTGGTTTCTCAGTGCCGGTCAGCCTAGGGCAATGAGGCAGATTTGCATGATATGTAGGACGTGAGAGAGCACATTTCCTGGAGCTGTTGGAGAGCTGAGGAAATCTAGCTCTTCCAAGGAAGAGTGTAGTGTTTTGGCCTACACACAAAATACAAAGAGTGAATGGGAAAAGTTTCCGGGCCTGGATGTTTCTTAGTAGCCCAGTGGAGCCTGCCGGTACTGGGTGTTCTTGCAGGGAATAGGGTGCCCAGGCGAGGTCCTCAGGGCCTTGAAAAGCTTACTAACCTTAAAAGAAAACAGACCTGAAACTAATGCCTCAAGAACTCCGCTCCAAGCTTCCACTTCGGCAGGGCTATTCTAGGCTTTACCTTGAGGAGAGGACTCACGTCAAGTTTCCTTTTAGCTGTAGAGCGTCTGAGGAGAGGCTCCCACCCAGCCTATGAAAGCACCCTGTTGATGTAGAGAACACTCGTTCCCTTCCCAGAGCCTTGCCTACAGAGACTAGAGACCCGTCCTAAAATTGTTATTTAGGCAGCTTCAAGGCAGCTTGAATGGAGCATTCAAAATGGGTAAGCAAGGCTTGTGCCATAAGTTCCCCGTTTCCAGCGAACATGCAGCCTACCTCCTTGTGATTTCTACCAAGTAAATATACACTCTAGCTACACACTGGTCCCTTCCTTGAATAAAGTTTATTTGGCACGTAATTCTGCGTGTAGCCAACCGCCTCCCCCAGGGATCGCTCTGTGTAGGCTATCGGGCTTAGCTTCTTCTAAAACCCTGGAGTGTAAGAGGAAGAACTGTGCTGTGGTTACAGCAGAAACGCAAGCCGACTTTCTCCTGTAAGGATGGGGTGTTAAGGTATGACTTTGTAGAAGGAATGTGAAGCAGTTTTGGTTTCTCAGTGCCGGTCAGCCTAGGGCAATGAGGCAGATTTGCATGATATGTAGGACGTGAGAGAACACATTTCCTGGAGCTGTTGGAGAGCTGAGGAAATCTAGCTCTTCCAAGGAAGAGTGCAGTGTGTTGCCCTACACACAAAATACACAGTGACTGGGAAACGTTTCCGGGCCTGGATGTTTCTTAGTAGCCCAGTGGAGCCTGCTGGTACTCGGTGCTCTTGCAGGGAATAGGGTGCCCACGAGAGGTCCTCGGTGTCTTGACAAGCTTACTAACCTTAAAAGAAAACAGACCTAAAACAAATGCCACAAGGAAACTGCTTCAAGCTTAGCTTCGGCAGGGCTATTCAAGGCTTTACCTGGAGGAAAGAACTCACGTCAAGTGTCCTTTATCTCTAGGGCGTCTGAGGAGAGGCTCCCACCCAGGCTATGAAAGCACCCTGTTGATGGAGAGAACACTCGTTCCCTTCCCAGAGCCCTGCCTACAATGACTAAAGACTCGTCCTAAAACTGTTATTTAGGTAACTTCAAGGCAGCATGAATGGAGCATTCAAAATGGGAAAGCAAGGCTTGTGCCATAAGGTCCCCGTTTCCAGCGAACACGCGGCCTACCTACTTGTGATTTCTACCAAGTAAATATACACTCTAGCTACACACTGGTCCCTTCCTTGAATAAAGTTTATTTGGCACGGAGTTCTGCGTGTAGCCAACAGCCTCCCCCAAGGAGCGCTCTAGGTAGGCTATCTGGCTTAGCTTCTTCTAAAACCCTGCAGTGTAAGAGGAAGATCTGTGCTTTGGTTACAGCAGAAACGCAAGCTGACTTTCTCCTGTAAGGATGGGGTCTTAAGGTATGACTTTGTAGAAGGAATGCGAAGCCGTTTTGGTTTCTCAGAGCTGCTCAGCCTAGGGCAATGAGGCAGATTTGCATGATATGTAGGACGTGAGAGAACAAATTTCCTGGAGCTGTTGGAGAGCTGAGGGAATCTAGCTCTTCCAAGGAAGAGTGCAGTGTGTTGGCCTACACACAAAATACACAGAGTGACTGGGAAAGGTTTCCGGGCCTGGATGTTTCTTAGTAGCCCAGTGGAGACTGCCGGTACTCGGTGGTCTTCCAGGGAATAAGGTGCCCAGGCGAGGTCCTCGGTGTCCTGAAAAGCTTACTAACCTTAAAAGGAAACAGACCTGAAACTAATGCCTCAAGGACTCCGCTCCAAGCTTCCACTTCGGCAGGGCTATTCTAGGCTTTACCTTGAGGAAAGGACTCACGTCAAGTTTCCTTCTAGCTGTAGAGCGTCTGAGGAGAGGCTCCCACCCAGGCTATGAAAGCACCCTGTTGATGTAGAGAACACTCGTTCCCTTCCCAGAGCCTTGCCTACAGAGACCAGAGACCCGTCCTAAAATTGTTATTTAGGCAGCTTCAAGGCAGCTTGAATGGAGCATTCAAAATGGGTAAGCAAGGCTTGTGCCATAAGTTCCCCGTTTCCAGCGAACATGCAGCCTACCTCCTTGTGATTTCTACCAAGTAAATATACACTCTAGCTACACACTGGTCCCTTCCTTAAATAAAGTTTATTTGGCACGTAATTCTGCGTGTAGCCAACCGCCTCCCCCAGGGATCGCTCTGGGTAGGCTATCGGGCTTAGCTTCTTCTAAAACCCTGGAGTGTAAGAGGAAGAACTGTGCTGTGGTTACAGCAGAAACGCAAGCCGACTTTCTACTGTAAGGATGGGGTGTTAAGGTATGACTTTGTAGAAGGAATGTGAAGCAGTTTTGGTTTCTCAGTGCCGGTCAGCCTAGGGCAATGAGGCAGATTTGCATGATATGTAGGACGTGAGAGAGCACATTTCCTGGAGCTGTTGGAGAGCTGAGGAAATCTAGCTCTTCCAAGGAAGAGTGTAGTGTTTTGGCCTACACACAAAATACAAAGAGTGAATGGGAAAAGTTTCCGGGCCTGGATGTTTCTTAGTAGCCCAGTGGAGCCTGCCGGTACTGGGTGTTCTTGCAGGGAATAGGGTGCCCAGGCGAGGTCCTCAGGGCCTTGAAAAGCTTACTAACCTTAAAAGAAAACAGACCTGAAACTAATGCCTCAAGAACTCCGCTCCAAGCTTCCACTTCGGCAGGGCTATTCTAGGCTTTACCTTGAGGAGAGGACTCACGTCAAGTTTCCTTTTAGCTGTAGAGCGTCTGAGGAGAGGCTCCCACCCAGCCTATGAAAGCACCCTGTTGATGTAGAGAACACTCGTTCCCTTCCCAGAGCCTTGCCTACAGAGACTAGAGACCCGTCCTAAAATTGTTATTTAGGCAGCTTCAAGGCAGCTTGAATGGAGCATTCAAAATGGGTAAGCAAGGCTTGTGCCATAAGTTCCCCGTTTCCAGCGAACATGCAGCCTACCTCCTTGTGATTTCTACCAAGTAAATATACACTCTAGCTACACACTGGTCCCTTCCTTGAATAAAGTTTATTTGGCACGTAATTCTGCGTGTAGCCAACCGCCTCCCCCAGGGATCGCTCTGTGTAGGCTATCGGGCTTAGCTTCTTCTAAAACCCTGGAGTGTAAGAGGAAGAACTGTGCTGTGGTTACAGCAGAAACGCAAGCCGACTTTCTCCTGTAAGGATGGGGTGTTAAGGTATGACTTTGTAGAAGGAATGTGAAGCAGTTTTGGTTTCTCAGTGCCGGTCAGCCTAGGGCAATGAGGCAGATTTGCATGATATGTAGGACGTGAGAGAACACATTTCCTGGAGCTGTTGGAGAGCTGAGGAAATCTAGCTCTTCCAAGGAAGAGTGCAGTGTGTTGCCCTACACACAAAATACACAGTGACTGGGAAACGTTTCCGGGCCTGGATGTTTCTTAGTAGCCCAGTGGAGCCTGCTGGTACTCGGTGCTCTTGCAGGGAATAGGGTGCCCACGAGAGGTCCTCGGTGTCTTGACAAGCTTACTAACCTTAAAAGAAAACAGACCTAAAACAAATGCCACAAGGAAACTGCTTCAAGCTTAGCTTCGGCAGGGCTATTCAAGGCTTTACCTGGAGGAAAGAACTCACGTCAAGTGTCCTTTATCTCTAGGGCGTCTGAGGAGAGGCTCCCACCCAGGCTATGAAAGCACCCTGTTGATGGAGAGAACACTCGTTCCCTTCCCAGAGCCCTGCCTACAATGACTAAAGACTCGTCCTAAAACTGTTATTTAGGTAACTTCAAGGCAGCATGAATGGAGCATTCAAAATGGGAAAGCAAGGCTTGTGCCATAAGGTCCCCGTTTCCAGCGAACACGCGGCCTACCTACTTGTGATTTCTACCAAGTAAATATACACTCTAGCTAAACACTGGTCCCTTCCTTGAATAAAGTTTATTTGGCACGGAGTTCTGCGTGTAGCCAACAGCCTCCCCCAAGGAGCGCTCTAGGTAGGCTATCTGGCTTAGCTTCTTCTAAAACCCTGCAGTGTAAGAGGAAGATCTGTGCTTTGGTTACAGCAGAAACGCAAGCTGACTTTCTCCTGTAAGGATGGGGTCTTAAGGTATGACTTTGTAGAAGGAATGCGAAGCCGTTTTGGTTTCTCAGAGCTGCTCAGCCTAGGGCAATGAGGCAGATTTGCATGATATGTAGGACGTGAGAGAACAAATTTCCTGGAGCTGTTGGAGAGCTGAGGGAATCTAGCTCTTCCAAGGAAGAGTGCAGTGTGTTGGCCTACACACAAAATACACAGAGTGACTGGGAAAGGTTTCCGGGCCTGGATGTTTCTTAGTAGCCCAGTGGAGACTGCCAGTACTCGGTGGTCTTCCAGGGAATAAGGTGCCCAGGCGAGGTCCTCGGTGTCCTGAAAAGCTTACTAACCTTAAAAGGAAACAGACCTGAAACTAATGCCTCAAGGACTCCGCTCCAAGCTTCCACTTCGGCAGGGCTATTCTAGGCTTTACCTTGAGGAAAGGACTCACGTCAAGTTTCCTTCTAGCTGTAGAGCGTCTGAGGAGAGGCTCCCACCCAGGCTATGAAAGCACCCTGTTGATGTAGAGAACACTCGTTCCCTTCCCAGAGCCTTGCCTACAGAGACCAGAGACCCGTCCTAAAATTGTTATTTAGGCAGCTTCAAGGCAGCTTGAATGGAGCATTCAAAATGGGTAAGCAAGGCTTGTGCCATAAGTTCCCCGTTTCCAGCGAACATGCAGCCTACCTCCTTGTGATTTCTACCAAGTAAATATACACTCTAGCTACACACTGGTCCCTTCCTTAAATAAAGTTTATTTGGCACGTAATTCTGCGTGTAGCCAACCGCCTCCCCCAGGGATCGCTCTGGGTAGGCTATCGGGCTTAGCTTCTTGTAAAACCCTGGAGTGTAAGAGGAAGAACTGTGCTGTGGTTACAGCAGAAACGCAAGCCGACTTTCTACTGTAAGGATGGGGTGTTAAGGTATGACTTTGTAGAAGGAATGTGAAGCAGTTTTGGTTTCTCAGTGCCGGTCAGCCTAGGGCAATGAGGCAGATTTGCATGATATGTAGGACGTGAGAGAACACATTTCCTGGAGCTGTTGGAGAGCTGAGGAAATCTAGCTCTTCCAAGGAAGAGTGTAGTGTGTTGGCCTACACACAAAATACAAAGAGTGAATGGGAAAAGTTTCCGGGCCTGGATGTTTCTTAGTAGCCCAGTGGAGCCTGCCGGTACTGGGTGTTCTTGCAGGGAATAGGGTGCCCAGGCGAGGTCCTCAGGGCCTTGAAAAGCTTACTAACCTTAAAAGAAAACAGACCTGAAACTAATGCCTCAAGAACTCCGCTCCAAGCTTCCACTTCGGCAGGGCTATTCTAGGCTTTACCTTGAGGAGAGGACTCACGTCAAGTTTCCTTTTTGCTGTAGAGCGTCTGAGGAGAGTATCCCACCCAGCCTACGAAAGCACCCTGTTGATGTAGAGAACACTCGTTCCCTTCCCAGAGCCTTGCCTACAGAGACTAGAGACCCGTCCTAAAATTGTTATTTAGGCAGCTTCAAGGCAGCTTGAATGGAGCATTCAAAATGGGTAAGCAAGGCTTGTGCCATAAGTTCCCCGTTTCCAGCGAACATGCAGCCTACCTCCTTGTGATTTCTACCAAGTAAATATACACTCTAGCTACACACTGGTCCCTTCCTTGAATAAAGTTTATTTGGCACGTAATTCTGCGTGTAGCCAACCGCCTCCCCCAGGGATCGCTCTGGGTAGGCTATCGGGCTTAGCTTCTTCTAAAACCCTGGAGTGTAAGAGGAAGAACTGTGCTGTGGTTACAGCAGAAACGCAAGCCGACTTTCTCCTGTAAGGATGGGGTGTTAAGGTATGACTTTGTAGAAGGAATGTGAAGCAGTTTTGGTTTCTCAGTGCCGGTCAGCCTAGGGCAATGAGGCAGATTTGCATGATATGTAGGACGTGAGAGAACACATTTCCTGGAGCTGTTGGAGAGCTGAGGAAATCTAGCTCTTCCAAGGAAGAGTGCAGTGTGTTGCCCTACACACAAAATACACAGTGACTGGGAAACGTTTCCGGGCCTGGATGTTTCTTAGTAGCCCAGTGGAGCCTGCTGGTACTCGGTGCTCTTGCAGGGAATAGGGTGCCCACGAGAGGTCCTCGGTGTCTTGACAAGCTTACTAACCTTAAAAGAAAACAGACCTAAAACAAATGCCACAAGGAAACTGCTTCAAGCTTAGCTTCGGCAGGGCTATTCAAGGCTTTACCTGGAGGAAAGAACTCACGTCAAGTTTCCTTTATCTCTAGGGCGTCTGAGGAGAGGCTCCCACCCAGGCTATGAAAGCACCCTGTTGATGCAGAGAACACTCGTTCGCTTCCCAGAGCTCTGCCTACAATGACTAAAGACTCGTCCTAAAACTGTTATTTAGGTAACTTCAAGGCAGCATGCATGGAGCATTCAAAATGGGAAAGCAAGGCTTGTGCCATAAGGTCACCGTTTCCAGCGAACACGCGGCCTACCTACTTGTGATTTCTACCAAGTAAATATACACTCTAGCTACACACTGGTCCCTTCCTTGAATAAAGTTTATTTGGCACGGAGTTCTGCGTGTAGCCAACAGCCTCCCCCAAGGAGCGCTCTAGGTAGGCTATCTGGCTTAGCTTCTTCTAAAACCCTGCAGTGTAAGAGGAAGATCTGTGCTTTGGTTACAGCAGAAACGCAAGCTGACTTTCTCCTGTAAGGATGGGGTCTTAAGGTATGACTTTGTAGAAGGAATGCGAAGCCGTTTTGGTTTCTTAGAGCTGCTCAGCCTAGGGCAATGAGGCAGATTTGCATGATATGTAGGACGTGAGAGAACAAATTTCCTGGAGCTGTTGGAGAGCTGAGGGAATCTAGCTCTTCCAAGGAAGAGTGCAGTGTGTTGGCCTACACACAAAATACACAGAGTGACTGGGAAAGGTTTCCGGGCCTGGATGTTTCTTAGTAGCCCAGTGGAGACTGCCGGTACTCGGTGGTCTTCCAGGGAATAAGGTGCCCAGGCGAGGTCCTCGGTGTCCTGAAAAGCTTACTAACCTTAAAAGGAAACAGACCTGAAACTAATGCCTCAAGGACTCCGCTCCAAGCTTCCACTTCGGCAGGGCTATTCTAGGCTTTACCTTGAGGAAAGGACTCACGTCAAGTTTCCTTCTAGCTGTAGAGCGTCTGAGGAGAGGCTCCCACCCAGGCTATGAAAGCACCCTGTTGATGTAGAGAACACTCGTTCCCTTCCCAGAGCCTTGCCTACAGAGACCAGAGACCCGTCCTAAAATTGTTATTTAGGCAGCTTCAAGGCAGCTTGAATGGAGCATTCAAAATGGGTAAGCAAGGCTTGTGCCATAAGTTCCCCGTTTCCAGCGAACATGCAGCCTACCTCCTTGTGATTTCTACCAAGTAAATATACACTCTAGCTACACACTGGTCCCTTCCTTAAATAAAGTTTATTTGGCACGTAATTCTGCGTGTAGCCAACCGCCTCCCCCAGGGATCGCTCTGGGTAGGCTATCGGGCTTAGCTTCTTCTAAAACCCTGGAGTGTAAGAGGAAGAACTGTGCTGTGGTTACAGCAGAAACGCAAGCCGACTTTCTACTGTAAGGATGGGGTGTTAAGGTATGACTTTGTAGAAGGAATGTGAAGCAGTTTTGGTTTCTCAGTGCCGGTCAGCCTAGGGCAATGAGGCAGATTTGCATGATATGTAGGACGTGAGAGAGCACATTTCCTGGAGCTGTTGGAGAGCTGAGGAAATCTAGCTCTTCCAAGGAAGAGTGTAGTGTTTTGGCCTACACACAAAATACAAAGAGTGAATGGGAAAAGTTTCCGGGCCTGGATGTTTCTTAGTAGCCCAGTGGAGCCTGCCGGTACTGGGTGTTCTTGCAGGGAATAGGGTGCCCAGGCGAGGTCCTCAGGGCCTTGAAAAGCTTACTAACCTTAAAAGAAAACAGACCTGAAACTAATGCCTCAAGAACTCCGCTCCAAGCTTCCACTTCGGCAGAGCTATTCTAGGCTTTACCTTGAGGAGAGGACTCACGTCAAGTTTCCTTTTAGCTGTAGAGCGTCTGAGGAGAGGCTCCCACCCAGCCTATGAAAGCACCCTGTTGATGTAGAGAACACTCGTTCCCTTCCCAGAGCCTTGCCTACAGAGACTAGAGACCCGTCCTAAAATTGTTATTTAGGCAGCTTCAAGGCAGCTTGAATGGAGCATTCAAAATGGGTAAGCAAGGCTTGTGCCATAAGTTCCCCGTTTCCAGCGAACATGCAGCCTACCTCCTTGTGATTTCTACCAAGTAAATATACACTCTAGCTACACACTGGTCCCTTCCTTGAATAAAGTTTATTTGGCACGTAATTCTGCGTGTAGCCAACCGCCTCCCCCAGGGATCGCTCTGGGTAGGCTATCGGGCTTAGCTTCTTCTAAAACCCTGGAGTGTAAGAGGAAGAACTGTGCTTTGGTTACAGCAGAAACGCAAGCCGACTTTCTCCTGTAAGGATGGGGTGTTAAGGTCTGACTTTGTAGAAGGAATGTGAAGCAGTTTTGGTTTCTCAGTGCCGCTCAGCCTCGGGCAATGAGGGAGATTTGCATGACATATAGGACTTGAGAGAACACATTTCCTGGAGTTGTTGGAGAGCTGAGGAAATCAAGCTCTTCCAAGGAAGAGTGCAGTGTGTTGCCCTACACACAAAATACACAGTGACTGGGAAATGTTTCCGGGCCTGCATGTTTCTTAGTAGCCCAGTGGAGCCTGCTGGTACTCGGTGCTCTTGCAGGGAATAGGGTGCCCACGAGAGGTCCTCGGTGTCTTGAAAAGCTTACTAACCTTAAAAGAAAACAGACCTAAAACAAATGCCACAAGGAAACTGCTGCAAGCTTAGCTTCGGCAGGGCTATTCAAGGCTTTACCTGGAGGAAAGAACTCACGTCAAGTGTCCTTTATCTCTAGGGCGTCTGAGGAGAGGCTCCCACCCAGGCTATAAAAGCACCCTGTTGATGGAGAGAACACTCGTTCCCTTCCCAGAGCCCTGCCTACAATGACTAAAGACTCGTCCTAAAACTGTTATTTAGGTAACTTCAAGGCAGCATGAATGCAGCATTCAAAATGGGAAAGCAAGGCTTGT